>NC_092499.1:89963030-90266060 GCF_047511675.1 Marmota flaviventris
ATGTATGGGTGTTTGTGTGTGTGTGTTTTTATCCCAGTGCAGGGGATCAAACCCAGGGCCTTGTGCATGTTAGGCGATAGGGGATTTTGTTGATGGTATTTGGTGTTTGTCTTTTGACAAACAGGCAAAATCTCTAGGCAGAATCTCTGGGTTGAGGGAGGAACAATGACACACTTCTCCTCCAATGATCTTTGCACCCTAGGAGCTGAGAGCTAGATGGATGGATGTGCAGTAGGCACAAGTTTTGGCTTGCCTCTTTTGGTATGAAATCACCACCTTCAGAGCCAGCCCCAGTGTTTTCAGAAGAGTCACACCCAACACATAACCTCCTTCAGTTATGGGGGCTGGGCAGAAGATGGTAGCCTCCTCATTTGCCCAGAACTTAGATTCAGCAATGGGCAGCTGGGGGCAGGGTGAGAATTATTGACAGCCTTCACTTATTGGCGAGTGCTCTACTCAGGAAGATAGCCCTCAAAGGTCAGGTATCTCCCTGGAAGGTACTTGTTACTGACAAAAGGTAAAATAGCTTCACAATGGAGAAGCCTGGCACAAACATCACTTTTACCAAGTAAAAACAAAGTTAACACCACTGATGTTGAAAACCAGCATGTACCTTCCAATATAATGCACTGAAAAGAACTCAACATCACTTCTGTAGAATTACAGCTAAATTAACCAAAATAAAATCATGAGGGGATATCAGAAAAACAAATTGATGAACATTATCTCACAAAATCATTGGTTTCCAGGAAGGTGGAGTAGACAAACTTTTTTTTCCCTATTCCTACCACTAATTACAACTAATATCTCCAGATATTAGTTGTAAAATAAACATAAGAGTTGGAAAGGTGGAGAGAAAACAGACCAACAAAGGACCTCAGTACTCAAGGAACAATATCATGGTGAATTCCCTGTGGTTTCCTTTTGTCTCATATATCAGATTTGGATCTGAAGAAACTGGCAATCATGAAGTCAGTGGATACAGATATAAAAGCTTGCTTTCTCTTGCCAAAGGACCAGGAAAGAGGCAGCATAGTAAGAAAAAATGTTTACATAATAATTGTACAACTCCAGCCAAATACCACAAGAAAAACATCGAGCACATATTGATGCCAGCAAATGCTGGTGGAAAACCTAGGCTTCTGTGGAAGGCTGTAAAAAGGTACCCCAATATTCTTTCTAAGATGGCACCAGAGAAAATAAACTAAGGAGCTGGGATATGCATCCCCATCTGGAGATAACAAGGACCTGTATGCCAGGGTATCAGCAGAGATCTTGTGAGCATCTGGAACTCTCAACACCCAACAGGTAGTAAGGGGGAACATCCCATTTGGAAATAAATAGAAAGCAAGGACTTCTATCTCCACTTGGCAGTAAAAAGATGACTGTCCCCTACCCTTCCCTGGCTGGAATAGTATGGAAGAAAGCCAACTAAATATTGTTTGAATGAGATCCTGAATCTAATATGAAAATATCCAGGTTTCAATGCAGAATCACCCAGAACCAGAAAAATCCTCATAATGAATAAAGACAATTACTAGAAGTCAATGCCAAGATTATATATAACACATCACTTAAAAATTTCGAATGACAGTGAAAAAAATTTTTATAAGATGCTGGAGACCAAACCTAGGGCCTTGATGAATGCCATGAAAGTGCTTATCTACTGAGCTACCCTCCCCCCCAGCCTGGCAGTGAATTTCTAATCAGAAATTATGGAAGGCAAAATAAAGTAATATTATGTTTTATAGAGATTTTTTTAAAAACTTGACAATCCAAAATCTTATACCTAGAGAAAATGTCATTCATAGAAAAATGGGAAATGAAGAGAAATTGTAGTCATCAAACCTATCTTAGAAAAATTGGCTAAAGGAATTCTCTAAATAGAAAGGAAACAATGGGGGCGGGGAGAATAGAAGTTCATTGGATTAGACAAAGGGGAATAAAAGGAAGGGAGGGAGGATGGGACTAGGAAACACAGTAGAATGAATTGGACATAACTTTCCTATGTTCATATAGGAATGTATGACCAGTAAAACTCCACATCATGTATAACTGCAAGAATGCAATCCTATTAAAATAAGTTATATTCCACATATGTATAATATGTCAAAATACACTCTATTGTCATATATATCTAAAAATAATAAATAAAAAATGAAAAAAAAAACTATATGGTATTGGTGAGAGATGCACAGATATATCACATATATCAAAGGAACAGACTAGAGAACCCCAAATATAGACCTGAACATATGTGCCTTTTTTTTTAGGGTGCTGGGATCAAACCCAGGGCCTTGTGCATGCAAGGCAAACACTCTACCAACTGAGCTATATCCCAGCCATATGTGCCTGACTTTTCAACAACTGTATTGAGGTATATAATTAACCTACCATACAGTTCACCATTCCCTGCCCCCTTTTTTTTCTTTTTGGTATTGGGGTTTGAACCCAGAGCTGTTTTATCACTGAGCTACATCCCCAATCCTTGTTATTTTATTTTGATACAATGTCTTGGTAAGTTGCTAAAGGTCTTACTAAGTTGTCAAGGCTGACCTCAAAATTGTGGCTGGGCAAGGTGGCCCATACCTGTAATCCCAGCAGCTCAGGAGGCTGAGGCAGAAGGATTGCAAGTTCAAAGCCAGCCTCAGCAACTTAGCCCTATCTCAAATTAAAAGTTAAAAGGATGGGGGTATAGCTCAGGGATAAAGTGCTCCTGGGATCAATGCTCGATACCCAAAAAACAAACAGCATGAAAAGACAAGCTATAGGCTGGAAGAATATATTTGCAAACCACATATGTGACAAAGGACAAGTAACTAGAATATATAAAGAAGACTCAAAACTCAGTAGCAAAGAGGAAAGAAACTGAAAGCAAACAATCCAAATAATCTATTTTAGTCTGTTTTCTGCTACTATAACAGAATATCATGGACTGGATAAATCATAAACAATAGAACTTTATTTGACTCATGATTGTAGAGGCTGAGATGTCCAAGAGCATGGAAACACATGTGGTAAGGGTCCTCGTGCTGCCTCATGGCATAGTATGGCAGAAGAGAAAGCAAGCAAATAGAGAAAGTTGTGTCAACTCATCCATTTTATCAGGAACTCAACCCCATAAAAATAGCATTAATGCATTCATGAGGGCAAAACCCTTGTGACATAATAACCTCTTAAAGTTTCCACTTCTTAATACTGTTACAATGGCATTTATTTATTTGTTTGTTTATTTATTTAGAATGAAGTCTCAGGTACAATGGGACAATGGGTATGTGTCTGTCATTCCACCTACTCAGGAGGCTGACGCAGGAAAATCACAAGATCAAAGCTAACCTAGGCAACTTAGAGAGACTTGTCTCAAAATAAAATTAAAAGGGCTTTGGGATGTACTCAGTGGTGGGGGACCCAGGTTCAATCCCCAATCCCCACCCAAAAAAAAAAAAAAGAAAAGAAAAGAAATGGAGTCTTGTTATGTTGCCTAGGCTGACCCTGAACTCCTGGGGTAAAGCAATCCTTCTGTCTTAGCCTCCTGAGAAGTTGAGACTACAGACAATTAAACTTTAACATGAATTTTGGAGGCAATGTTCAAACCATAGCACAATCCATGAGCAAGAGACACAAAGTGACATTTCAACAAAGAAGATTGCAAACAAACATAGGAAAAGATATTTGACATCATTAACCACCAGGAAATGCAAAATAGAGGTGATACACCTCATTCTTATTCCCATTGCCAAAATAAAGAAGAGAAACAGTACAAGTTTTAGTAAGGATTTGGAGACAACAGATCACTTTAGGGAATACAAAAATGGTACAGCCATTGGGAAACAATTGCAGTTTCTTAAAAATCCAAACAGCCCAATAGTTGCACTTCTGGGCTTTATCCCAGAGAAATGAAGACATGTTCTCAAAGAAAACTTCACACAAGTGTTTGTAGCAGCTTTTTTCATAATATTCAAAACAATCCACATATTTTTCAACAGGTTAATGGTTAAAAGAATTGTGGTAATCCATACCATGGAATACTACTGAGTAAGAGGGAACTATTGCTACTTGCAACCTAGATGAAACTCCAAAGCATAATATGCATGATAAAGGCAATCCAAAAGATTATATACTGTATGATTGTGTTTGTAAAACTTTTTCTCTTTTGTATCAGGGATTGAACCCAGAGTTGCTTAACCACTGAGCCATATCCCCAGACCTTTTTATATTTTTTTTGAGACAGGATCTCACTAAGTTGCTTAGGGCCTCACTAAGTTGCTAAGGCTGGCTTTGAACTCTCCATCCTCCTGCCTTAGCTTCCAGAGCCACTGGAATTACAGGTGTGCACCACGGAGCCTGGCTAGAACTTTCCTGAAATTATGAAATTATAGAAATGGGAACAGATTGCTGATTACTAGAGTTTACGAAGGGTGAAGCAGGGAAGAAAAGTGGGAGTGATTAGAAAAAGGGAACATGAGGGAGCCTTCTGGTGATGGAAATATTTTATATCTTGATACTATTAATGTCAATGTCATGGTTTGAAATATACCATAGTTTTTCAAGATATTACCCTGGGGGGAAATGGGTAAAGGGTACACAAAATTTGTCTGTATTATTTTTCTTTTCTTCCTGTCTTTTTGTGGTGCTAGGAGTACAGCCCAGGGCATCACATGTGCTGAGCAAGCTCTCTATTACTGAGCTATACCACATTCTATTGCATTATTCCTTTTTTTAAAATTATTTTTTAGTTGTAGTTGGACACAATACCTTTATTTTGTTTATTTATTTTTATGTGGTGCTGAGGATCAAACCCAGGGCCTCATATATACTAGGCAAGCGTTCTACCGCTGAGCCACAACCCCAGACCTGCATTATTTTTTAAACTGCATGTAATTCTATAATCATCTCAAAATAAGAGCTCAATTAAGAAACAACTTGTTGGGGCTGGGGTTGGGGCTCAAAAGTGGTAGAGTGCTTGCCTCAAATGTGTGAGGCACTGGATTCAATTCTCAGCACTGCAAATAAATAAATAAATAAAATAAAGGTCCATCGACACTAAAAAAAAAAAAAAAAAATTTAAAAAAAGAACGAAACAACTTGCACTCTGGATGTGTAGCTCAGAGGTATAGAGTGCTTTCCTACCCTGCTCAAAGCCCTAGGTTTGATACCCATTGCTGCAAAAAGTAAATAACTTGAATAAATTTTCAAAAATACCAACATTATGAAATACAATTTTAAAAAAAAAATTCAGGATCTATTCTAGAATAAAGAATACTAAAGAAACATGACAATTATATACAATATATATATTCCTAGAGTTTCTTTTGCTGTTAAGGATATCATAAAGACAATTGGCAAAATCTGAAAAAGATCTGTAGATTATATAATAATATTGTATTTCTTTCTTTTTTCCCCCCACAGTGCTGGGGATTTCTTATAGTATTTAGTGTACTATTTACATAGAGTATATAAGTAACAAACCAGTAAAAATATATGATAAGCTGGTACAATGGTACACATTTGTAATTCCAGCAGTTGGGGAGGCTGAGGCAGGAGGATCGAAAGTTCAAAACCAGCCTCAGCATGTTAGCAAGGCCCTAAGCAACTCAGCGAGACCCTGTCTCTAAATAAAATATAAAAAGGGTTGGGGATGTGGCTCAGTGGTTAAGTGCCCCTGGGTTCCATCCCCAGTGCAAAAAAGAAAATTTTATTTATATATACATATATATATTATAATATATATAATATAATTTTGAGAGAATTTAGAGTTTCTTGAGTGAGAATGATACTTTTATAAATTTTCTAAAGCGATTTCTCTGAGGAAAAGAGATAGGATCAGCAACCCTTACTTAGTTCTTGATGTTTCCTTATGTATTCTGTCCTTCAGGAAATCTCTGATGCCCCCAGGCTGGATTAGATGTGTCACTTAGCTCCCTATCCATATTTGAATACATATTTGTATTCACTGTGTTCATATATACTTTATATATATTTATATATATATACTTTTTTCATAATTTACTGGGGAAAAGTATTCTTGTTCTCAAACTGGATAACTTGGAATGTCCAAAAATATACTCAGTTTGCTGAGTTTATACCACTTTTTTTTTTCTTGTTGTACTAAGAATTGAAAATAGGGTCTTATGTATGCTAGGCAAGCACTCTACCAACTGAGCTAAATCCTCAAATCCTCGTTCCTACTTGTCACCTACTTGTCACATATATATCCTTAGGATTTACACTAGACTTAATGAATACCAATTAGGGAGAGTATGGCCATAGACTCATGGTTGTGGTGGGTTTATGTTTCTCAGGTGTTATTGACACGCATCCTGTTTTTCAAAGTAAATTATCAGAGCTCAAATTGTAGCACTCAATCACCACTCCAGTGGACTGGAGGGTACTTAAGGGTACCACTTGGGCAGCTGTTCCAAAGGCAGATTCCTTGGCCTCAGAAGGGTTTGAGAGGAGGCCTAGATATCTGCATTATAAATCAGTACATAGTGATTGTGAGGCAGGCAGGCCTGGAACCAGACTTTGATCAAGACTGACTTGAGAAATAATCTGTTTGCCAGTAAATTCCCATTATTCCCTGATGACTAGCATCATCACAGGGAATGCTTCCCCTATGTTGCCATTTGGTCCATCCAAGACTGACTCCCAAAATCTGATACTTGTTCTCTTGGCTCCTCAGTATGATGGTCTGCAAAATCTCCTTTCTGATATTCTCCTGTATCCAGTTCTACTCTCACCAGCCTGTTGTACAATCTGCCATACATTTATTTGTTCTTTATTAATTCATCCAATAAATTGAATATTGACCATGTACCAGACACATGGGATGCAAAGTTGAGCAAAGCTTGGTTCTGCCCTCAAGGAGGTCAACTGGTGAAGAAAACAAACACAGTGGCCAAACATTATGAACAGAGTGAATACAAATGTAGCAATATGGATAGGGAGCTAAGTGACACATCTATTCCAGCCTGGGGGCATCAGAGATTTCCTGAAGGACAGAATACACGAGGAAACATCAAGAATTAAGTAAGGGTTGCTGATCCTATCTCTCTTCCTCAGAGAAATCACTTTAGATAATTTATAAAAGTATCATTCTCACTCAAGAAACTCTCAATTCTCTCAACCCAGATGAAGTGGGATTACCAACCAAAGAAACTTCTACAAATCAGACAAAATATATAAATATTATCCTAATTGTAAATGATAACAAGAGCTGCAATTCCAATTCTGAAGTCTCTCTGGAACATGCTCTACAATGACTAAGGATTCTTTCTTGGAACTCAGTGAGATGGGGAAGTAAGAATACATACTTGAAACCAGGCATGGTGGCCTGTAATCCCAGGCTGAGGCAGGAGGATCAAGAGTTCAAAGCCAGCCTCAGCATTTTAGTGAGGTCCTAAGCAACTCAGTGAGACCCTCTCTCTAAATAAAACACAAAATAGGGCTGGGGATGTGGCTCAGGAGTTGAGTGCCCCTGAGTTCAATCCTGGTACCCTCTCTCCCCGCCCCCAAACACCAAAAAAAACAAAACAAAGAATACATACTTAAGCTGGCATGATGTCACAGGCCTATAATCCCAGCAACTCAAGAGGTTGAGGCAGGAGGATCCCAAGTTCAAAGCCAGCCTCAGCAATTCAGCAAGGCCCTAAGTAGCTTAGTGAGACCCTATTTTAAAATAAAAAATAAAAAGGTTTGGGGATGTGGCTCAGTGGATAAGCACCCCTGGATTCAATCTCCAATACCAATAATAATAATAATAATAATAATAATAATAATAATAATAATAAATAAAATAGGTAATTGAGCCGGGCACAGTGGCACATTCCTAAAAATTGTACATACTGATAACATGTTTCAATACATGTGTACATTATATAATGTTTAAATCAGGTTAAACATATCTATTTTCCCAAATATTTATCATTTCTTTATGGTGAAAACTTCCAATATACTCTTTGAGTTTTTTAAAACGTACTGTTGGTCTCTATAGTCACCCTACTCTGTAATAGCACTTATTACTCCTTGATCTTAGTACCCATTGATCAAACTTTCCCCTCCATCCCCTCACCTGATATTCAATTTTGATGATTGCTTTCTAAAATATGTAATATGACCATTTCCCCACATTATTAAAAATTCTTCAAACCTTATTAATAGATGCATTATTTAGATTTATGATAATTTACTTAATTATGCCCATAATGTCTAAGTTATCTCCATTTTCTTCACAATTGGGGCTAGGGTTGTGGCTCAGTAGTAGAGTGCTAGTTGCCTTGCATGTGTGAGGTACTGGGTTTGATCCTCAGCATCACATATAAATAAATAAAATAAAGGTATTGTGTCCATCTACAACTAAAAAAAATTTTTTTCAATTATGATGTGGTGAACATGATACCTGCATTTCAGATTAATTTTATAGAACTGATTTTCAAAGTCGGGAGCAATGGCACACGCCTGTAATCCCAGCAATTTGGGAGGCAGAGGGAGGAGGATTGGAAGTTCAAAACCAGCCTCAGCAAATTAGCAAGGCCCTAAGCAACTTAGTGAGACCCTGTCTCAAAATAAAAAAATTAAAAGGGCTGGTATGTAGCTCAGTGGTTAAGTACCTCTGGGTTTAATTCCCAGTCCCTGTCTCCTTCTTCCTGAAAAAATCAGGATAAGGTTACCTCTAGGGGTGGAGAGAGGAAAGGGAATTGTAATGTGAGAACAAGGTGTATTTCTTAAAGTTGGTGTTACTTTAGATTTTCTTTAAACAGTATATTTTTTTATATTAACTTCTATGTATATTTCACAATAAAAAAGAATTTTTAAAAAAATTCCCTGGCATTGCTCATTTGTTCCTCTAAGACTTCCTTGAACATTTCCAGTCATCACTCTCACCTGGAAATCACTTCAATTATTTTCGTAATTGAGATTTCACAAGATGTAGATCAAAATGCTATACTGATAGCTCAATACCGAGTATCTAACACTTGGCTGCTTCTCTTGTTCCTGGAATTCTTAATCCAAAAACTCCCCAGAAAACCACTCACACCAATCTGGCAATGTCCACTGTTTACAATTCAACACTGCTGTTGATTTGTCAGGATTCCTTCATTCTTTAGAGGCTTACACATTTTTTCTTTTTAAATATTTATTCCATTATTTTATTAGTGTTGAGATCACAGTTGCATATGGTGATTTCCAGAAACATTTTTTGAAGTTCAATATTTAGTGCTCATTCTTTCCTAATTTCTATTATTTGTTCAGTATCTGCAGCATACATGGAAATATAAAAAATAATAATGTTACATTATTAATATTTTAAAAAAATAACACAAATGGAATATTTAACCTATATCTTACAACGAGAAACACTATTGCTGGACAATACTTTGATTTCCCTGTTGGTTTTTTAAACATTAGCAATGACTCACAAAATTTCATTGGTATTTGTGTTTCATTTTGACTAGGCCTTTTATTTTTTCTTATTGAAGGGAGATTTTCAATACAATAAGCTTTCTGGTCATCTGCTTGACATTAATTTCCTAATTCCTCCTTGGTTTTCATTGTTCTGCTGGTCTCACTTCTAGGATATTACTCCAAAATTCACTTCCTTCCCTACATTTACAGCCCATAAATACAAGATTTTCCAAAATATCATTATTGAAAGTTATTGTCATCTAACTGCAATGCATCTCCAAAAACAAGATTTCTCTTATTCCTCCAGTCATTACATGGATGGCAGCTAACACAAATCCATATGACACAATGTCCCATCTCTGGGAGAAATCACAGATGACTTGGTAAGCACTGCAGGTGTCTTCTTATGGCATATATCTTCCTTAAAAAATGATATGATATGTGTGTGTGTGTTTCCATACCAGGAAAACAGGAAGCACCCAAGTATTTGAATTTGAAACAGGTAATTAACGCAGGGAATTAATTATACAGCTAATGGAGGAGATGAAAAGCCAATGGTGGATGATGCGGCAGTCCAGAGATCATCAACAGCAGGAAGACACTTGCCGGATGGAAGTAAGTGAAAAAGTGGTATTACTAGTACTGAGGAATCTGAATCTTTGTTTAGAAGCTGAAAACATGGCAGGAGCCATGGAGGAGACGCAACCCAGCCAATGCTGGAGATACCATCCAGGGCAGAATTGGGGGTTGTGATATCCTGGTCTTTCCCTTTGGGTTTCTTCCACCACTGCTCACGACTAGCCAAACACAGCTAAAAAATAGTGGAAGCAGGAGAACAAGGGAAGGATAAGAAAGGGGCACTAAAAGGTGAAAGGCAGCTCAGCAAAGTCACGATACTCATCTCCAAGCAAACTGCTATCACATGGAAGAAATATATTTATTCTCCCTAGAACTTGGGAGAACTACAGAAAACTCAGATGAATAAAATTCAACTAAAAACTAGGAAGAACCCTGACATGTGGTACAAGCCTGTAACATGGGAGACTGAGCAGGAAGATGACAAGTTTGAGGCCAGCCTCAGCCAATTTAGAGAAGCCTTAAACAACTTTTATTATTATTATTATTATTATTACTTTATTTATATTATTTATATTTCCCTGTCTCAAAATAAAAAATAAAAAGGGCTCGGCGTGAGGCTCAGTGGTAGAGCACCCCTGGGTTCAAGCATCGTACCAAAAAATAAAAAATAGAGATCTAGGTATTGTGTTTGTGAGTGGTCACTACAGAATCTTTTGACTTTGCTGTAGATGGGAAATGTTGTGTGATAAAATGTTAGAAAAACATCAATGAAGCAGCAAGACCTCTAGGCCCACAAAGAGGGATCACATGTTCATAGATATATAAGTTATTTCAAACTACCCAGAATTTAGCAGTTTAAAGAAGCAAAAAGCAAATTTATTATCCTGTAGTTCCTTTGAGCCTGTAATCCAGAACCAGTTGAGCTAGGTAATTCTGGTTCAGGTTCTCTCATGAGGTGGCAGGCCAATGGTGGACTGGGCTGCAGTCATCTGAAGGCTCAAAAAGAGGGTTCAATTCTAAACTCACTTATGTGGTTTTTGAAGACACAGTCCCTTACTGGTGGTTGGCTGGAACCCTAAATTCTTTGGCAGGTTGACCTCTACATAGGGCTGAATATTCTCCTAACAGGGCAGCTGAATTCCCAGAGCAAGTGATCTGAGAGAGAGCAAAGTATACTCAATATGGAAACCACAGTAGTAGGCCTTTCAGTAAGGATTAAAATCTAACCAAGATTCTGGAAAGATAGTAGCAGTAGAATTGATTGCATGGTCTTCAGATCTTCCCAAATCCCCACATAAAAACAGAATGATAAGAAAGCAAGACCAGAGAATAATATTTACAAAACAAGTTGACCCATAGCCTGAAAGTATAAACAGGTAGGAACAAACCTAAATGTATCAACATCCATGTAGGAAAAAAATAGGGAAGTATTGAGGTATTTGACAGGCCTAAGAAGAACCCCTAAAATAGCCAACAGGTAGTAACTAGAATACATTAATGGCCAATTTAAGAACAGTTGCTGAAACCAAGTATTGCCCACTTAAATAGCAAGCAAGTGTGAAGATTCTGCTGTATGAAGATTTATACAGGCAAGAGTAATTTAGACCCTATAAACTGTGGAAAATAACCAACCATGGCTCCCTTCCAGGACAAGTTCCCACCATGTGGAGAAACTCCTAGAAATCAAATAAAAACTGAGAAGGGAAGGGATAAGAGAGAAGGAAAAAGAAACTACAGATAAAGGTAGAAGAGGAAAAGAGAACCAGGAAATCTCAGAAAGAAAATCACCATAGTTTTAAGACTACACAAAAACAAGAAAAGTGGAAACTTTGAAGTTAAAAAAAAAAATTGAATAAAGTATTCTTCTAAGTTAAAAAAAAAATAGTTGTAGTTGGACACAATACCTTTATTTTATTTATTTATGTCAAGCTGAGGATCAAACAGGGTTTCAAGCCTGCAAGGCAAGCACGCTACCACTGAGACACAACCCTAGCCTCTTCTAAATTTTTAAGAAAAAAAAATTGCACATAAATATGAGGGAAAAAAAAGTTGCTATTCAAATTCCATGCAAGTATACTCTAAGAAGCAAAAGTAACATCCAAATAAAATCATTTCAGAAAGTTACATTCAAAACCAAATAAACACTCTAATGTATTTTTGCATACAAAAGCTAAAAGGCATTAATATTATATAAGATATGAAAGAACATAAATAAGGATAGGAAATATTCAGAAATGAGGTGACAAAAATCTAAAAAATTAATTAATGGTATAGGGTTTAAAACCATGTTAAGAATAACGACTAGGCCAGGCACAGTGGCGCACACCTGTACTCTAGGCAGCTCGGGAGGCAGAGACAGAAGGATCTAGAGTTCAAAGCCAGCCTCAGCAATAGAAGGTGCTAAGTAACTCAGTGAGACCCTGTCCCTAAGTAAAATACAAAATAAGGCTGGGGAAGTGGCTAAGTGGTAGAGCACTTGCCTAGTATGTGTGAGGCACTGGTTTAATTCTCAGTACTGCATGCAAATAAATAAATTAAATAGGGGCTGGGGATGTGCTCAAGCGGTATCCCTCTCGCCTGGCATGCGTGTGGCCCGGGTTCAATCCTCAGCACCACATACAACAAAGATGTTGTGTCGCTCTCTTTAGAGCAACTAAGAACAGAACAGGGAGGAAGAGCATGAGGAAAAGATTAACATTAAACAAAGACGAGTGGGGGGAGAGAAAGGGAGAGAGAAGGGAAAGCATATGGAAATGGTAGGAGACCCTCAATGTTACACAAAATTACACATAAGGGTTGTGAGGGGAAGGGGGGGGGGGAAACAAGGGAGAGAATTGAACAACAGCAGATGAGGTAGAGAGGGAAGATGGGAGGGGAGGGGAGGGGGGATAATAGGGGATAGGAAAGGTAGCAGAATACAACAGTCACTAATATGCCATTATGTAAAAATGTGAGTGTGTAACCGATGTGATTCTGCAATTTGTATTTGGGGTAAAAATGGGAGTTCATAACCCAATTGAGTCAAATGTATGAAAGATGATATATCATGAGCTTTGAAATGTTTTGAACAACCAATAAAAAAAAATAAAACATAGACCAATTTACTTAGTTTTTAGTAGTTTTGATAGGGAAGGTTCTGATTAGAAGAGTATTAAATTTCCATTATTAAAAATATAGAAACAACATTAAAATGATAAAGAAAATAATCATTTTCAATGTACTATCCAAAGATAACTACTATTTATATTTTATGCAAAATAGTCCACCTTTTTCTAAGAATAAAAATGTCTTTATTATACTTTTGGAAAAAGGTGTCATATTAAATATGTTTATGCCACTTTTTTTTTCATTTACTAATGTTATATAATGAACGTACTCCCATGCCATTAAAGATAGACTTATGTTGTTATTTTTTTAAATGTCTCATTGTATTCAATTGTAGGGCTGCACGTAATTTATTCAGCAGGTTCTATGCTAATGGAAATGTATGTTGTTTCCAAATATTCACTACTATAAACACTAAGAAGGATATATTTAAACTTAAGACTTTATGCATCACGTAATCTTTTCCATAAAATAAATTCCTAGAAATGAAAAAAAAAAAAAAAAAAGATGTTGTGTCTGCCGAAAACTACAAAATAAATATTAAAAAAAAATTTCTCTGTCTCTCTCTCTCTCTCTTTCAAAAAATGAAAATAAAAAAATAAAATAAAATAAAATAAATAAATTAATTAATTAATTAATTAATTAATGGTCCATCAACAACTCATAAAAATATAATAAGAAAAGAAAACAACTAAACTGGGGCTGGGGTTATAGCTCAGTGGTGGAGTGCTTGCCTAGCACACATGAGACACTGGGTTTGACCCTCAGCATCACATTAAATAAATAAATAAAGGTATTGTGTCCATCTACAACTAAAAAAATTTTTTTAAAGAATAATGAATAAAAAAAACCACAAGAACAAATTACACAGTGAAATATTTTATTTTAAAAAAGGAAACAGGGCTGGGGTTGTGGTTCATTGGTAGAGCGCTCACCTACAAAGTGTGGGGTCCTAGGTTTGATTCTCAGCACCACATAAAAATGAATAAATAAATATATTGTGTCCAACCACAACTAAAAAAATAAATATTAAAAAAAAAAGAAAAGATGAGGCTGCACATGCCTATAATCCCAGTAACTTGGGAGGCTGAGGCAGGAGAATCACAAGTTTGAGGCCACTTTCAGGAATTTAGTGAGATCCTCAGCAACCTAGTGAGAACTTACCTCAAAATAAAATTTAAAAAATGAGCTGGGGGTGCTGGGGTTGTAGCTTAGTGGTAGAGCACTTGCCTAGCATGTGTGAGGCACTGGGTTTGATTCTCAGCACCACATATAAATAAATAAAATAAAGATCCATCAACACTAGAAAAAAATATTTTTAAAAAATGAGCTGGGGAGGCTGGGGTTGTGGCTCAGTGGTAGAGCACTTGCCTAGCATGTGTGAGGCACTGGGTTCAATTTTCAGCACCACACATAAACAAATAAAATAAGTGTCCATTGACAACTAAAATAATATTTTAAAAAAGCATCGCTGGGGCTGGGGCTCAGCGGTAAAGCGCTCGTCTCACTCGTGTGAGACCCTGGGTTCGATCCTCTTCACCACATAAAAATAAATAAGTGAAATAAAGGTATTGTGTCCAACTACAACTAAAAAATAAATATTAAAAGAAAAAAGAAGAAGCATGTTCTGACCAGATGTGTTGGCTTGGGAGGCTAAGGCAGGAGGATCATGATTTCAAAGCTAGCCTCAGCAACTTACACCGTGTCTCTAAACAAAATATAAAAAAGGGGATGTGACTCAGTGGTTAAGCACCCCTGGGTTGGATCCCCAGTACCAATAAATAAATAAATAAATATTAAGCATGCTCTGATTCTGAAATTGTTAGTCCAGAATGACCAACACTAAGATACAATCTAGAAAAATTATTATTATCATTATTATTATTTGTGGTACTGGGTATGGAAACCTAGAGTGCCCTGTCTCTGAGCTACATCCCCCAGTCCTTTTTATTTTTTATTTTGAGACAGGATCTCCTCACATTGCCCAAGCTGACCTTGAAATTGTGATTCTCTTGCCTCATCCTTGTGTGTTACTGGGATTACAGGCATGAACCACCACATTAAACTCTAGAAAAATTATTTCACTTTAAAGAAAAAAGACAAAAATCCTTGGAGTATCTGGCAAGAATACCATGTGACACAAAATTAGAAATAAAATCAGTTAACTAATAGCCTTCAACAGCCAAATTTTATGCCAGAAGAAAATGGAGTAACATATTGAAACACTCAATCATTGACAATGTGAATCAACCATTTTATACCCAGGAAAACTGACCTTTTAAAGTGCAAAGAACTGGGTTGTAACTCACTTCACCAATCAATGCTCCAAGTGGGAAAGAGAGAGATCACAGAAATACAAGAACCCATGGGCTAGGGTTGTGGCTCAGTAGTAGAGAGCTTGTCTAGAATGTATGAGGCACTGGGTTTAATTCTCAGCACCGAACATAAATAAATGAATAACATAAAGGTCATTAACATATAATAAAAAAGGAAGAAGAAGCCAAAGTGAGAGGAGGAGCCATAAGGACCTCCCATTAGGCTCCATCTTTTAAAAGACCTATCATCTATTAACATCACCACACTAAATACCAAGCTCTCAACAAATGAACCCATGGGGAACAAATTCAAACTATATCCAAATCATAGCAGGAATGGTGTACTGATATATACAAGAACATAAATAACCCTTGAAAACATTGTGCTAAGTGAAAAAAGCCAGTCATTGGGGCTGGGGTTGTGGCTCAGTGGTAGAGCTCTTGCCTAGCATGTGTGAGGCACTGGGTTCAACTCTCTCAGCACCGCATATAAATAAATGAATAAAATAAAGATGCATCAATATCTTAAAAAAAAAAAAAGCCAGTCACAAATTACCAGATTATATGCTTTCATTCATTGAATTATCCAAAGTGCTGGTTGCTCAGGTCTGGGAAAAGGTGGAGGAGAGATGGAAAGTGACAGCTAGTGGATATAGTCTTTCTTTTAGGGGAGATAAAATATTTTTAAATTAACTGAATACAGTGGCACATGCATGTAATTCCATGTGCTACTCATGGAGCTGAGGCAGTAGGATTGCACGTTTGAGCTAGCCTCAGCTACTTAGTGAGACCCTGTCTTAAAATAAAAAAATAAACCTGGAGTCATAGCTCAGAAGCCAAGCACCCCTGGGTTCAATCCTCAGTATAAAAAAAAAAAGTGAAAAATTAAAAAAGGTCTGGGAATACAGCTCAGGGATAGAATGCCCCAAGGCTCAATCCCAGTATATTAAAAAAAATCTAATATTAGATATGGTAATGGTTGTACACCCCTGTGAACATACTAAAATAATGAATTGTATACTTTCAATGGTGAATTATAAAGATTAGTTACAATAATTCATGCTTTATGTACTCACAATGAGTATTCATCAAACTACAAATGAATTATCTTCTATTTACATGATATTATTCTAATTTTCTTACTATTTGTTTTTTTCTTTTTGGCTTCAGTGTAATCTCTTCCCCTTTACACTTCTTTTTAGAATATAATTTTTTCTTGTTTCTTTTCTTTTACACTCTATGATCAAACCATGGAAAATATTGTACATGTCCATGAATTTAAGAGCCATTTACATACTACAATCTGTCTTGGATCATTTTTCTTTTCTATTCCCCATATATCCAGCTGCTTATTAGATATTTCCATTTAGAAATTCCAAGTGAGAAATGAGAAGCACATAGAATTCAATTTATATCAAATCACATTTCCTCAACTATTCCCTTAATGTATTCCTCTCTTTAAAAGGCACCAATTCCTAAACAGATGCCCACCAAAAATCTAGGAGTCAACCAAGACACCAATCTCTTCACCCATATCATAGTCAGTTAGTCATTTAGTTCTTTTGTTTGTTTGTTTGTTTTTTTGTTTTTGTACTAGGGATTGAATCCAGGGATACTCTACCACTGAGCTACACCCCCCAGTCATTTTTATTTCCATTTTGAACATTTGGATCTCACTAAGTTGCCCATGTTGGCCTGGATCTTATGATGTTCCTGCTTCAGCCTCACAAGTAGCTGGGATTACAGGGATGCATCACTATGCCTAACAGTGACAGAATTTTTATAGAAGACATCCACATATAATTCTTGCCCCTTTTTAATCCATCCTCCAATTTATTTATTTATTCATTTGTTTATTTATTTAGGTATTGGAGATTAAACTCAGGGAAAGTCAACCACTGAGCCAAATCCGCAGTCCTTTTTATTCTTCATTTTGAGGTAGGGTCTTGCTAAATTCTTGACTGACCTGGAACTTGTGATCCTCCTGCTTCAGCCTCCCAAATTGCTGGAATTATAAGCCTGTGCCACCTTGCCCAGCCTGCACTCCAATTTAAAGAAGGATGACCTATAATCTACATCTCTGATCATTTAATTTCCTTGCTCATAATTCTTCAATGGTTTCTTATAGTTAGGATAAAACCTGTACTTCTCAAGAGGGCATATCTTTAATTCCCCTTCCTCTAACAGTAAGTAGTTTACTTTTGAAGGAATTACTTTTCCCATTTTGTATTGATAGGACAATAAATCAGGGTGTCCTGGATGGGCAAGTTCATTATAAAAAACCTGAAATTCTCCTCAGGATTTTTTCATTTTAATTAATCAATTGTACCGGGATTGAACCCAGGAACACTTAATAACTGGGCTTTATCCCTAACCTTTTTTATTTTTTATTTTGAGACAGGATCTCACTAAAAATAAGGCTGACTTTGAATCTTCCATTCTCCTGAGACTTCTGAGCCACTGGGTTTATAGGCAAGCACCATCATGCCCTGCTAAATTAAATTTATTGTTAAATGACATATAAAGTTGTACATATGAATGATGTAACATGATGTTTTCTTATCTGTATACACTGTATAATGTTTAATCAGGTTAAAAATATATATCTGCTTGAGCATTTATCATTTTCTTCTTTATAATACTGGGGATTGAACCAGGGGCAATTTACCATCAAGGTATCTTCCTTGTTTTCATTTTGTATTTTGAGACATTTCGCTAAATTGCCCAAGCTGGCGTCAAACTTGTGATTCTCCTGCCTCAGCCTCCCAAATTGCTGGGATTACAGTTTACATGTGTGGACCACTACCCTGGCTATCATTTCTTTATGATGAAAACTTCCAATACACTTTCTTCTAGCTTTTTGAAATGTATATTTTTGTTATCTACAATTACCATACTGTTCAATATTACACCAGAACTTATTGTTCCTAATTGTAAATTAGTATACACTAATCAACTTTTTCCTATTCTTCCATTCCCTCCTCAGAATTTTGAGTCAGATTATGCAGTGATGGAATATATATATATAGGCACTCACTCTGACAGTTGAGTAATTCTTGCTACCTACATTTCTGCAGCTATTTCCAAGCCTAGTTGTCTAGCTTTCTGGTCAATTCTAAGAGTCATTAATTTTTCCAATAAATTCTCTTTTTGCTTACATTAGCCAAGTCAGTTCTTTTGCTTATGACTAAATAAATAAATAAAATAACAGACACATGGACCCAACCTATTTCCCAGTGTTGCCTTTCTCTATCATATATTATGTTTTTCCCTGTTGCAATAATGAACTCTTCATAGTTCTCTTGCCCAAAGTGTACACTTCCCCAACTTTTAAGAAAGTTTTTGAGCCTGGCAGAGTGGCACACTACTGTAATCCCAGCAGCTCAGGAGGCTGAGGCAGGAGGATCATGAATTAAAACCAGCCTCAGCAATTTAGCAAGGCACTAAGCAACTCGGTGAGACCCTGTCTCTAAATAAAAAATACCAAAAAAAAAAAAAAAAAAGAGCTAGGGATGTGGCTTACTGGTCATGTGCCCCAGGGTTCAATCTCCAGTACCAAAAATAAATAAATAAATAAATAAGAGGCAGCAGCTCTTTGAGCTGAGCTGATGATTTTAATCCCACCAGTGATTGGGATGACTGAGGCAGGGGGATTGCAAATATGAGGCTAGCTTTGGCAATTTAGTGGGATTCTGTCTCAAATATTAAAAATTAAAAAGTCTAGGGGCATAACTCAGTAGTAGAGCACTAAAAAACCCAAAAGACCTCCTTGATTCCCATCTCAGCTGCAGGGGAAGTGCCATATGCTCTCCAGGGCTTCTCTGCCTCCCTAATGCCTACACAATGCACTGGTTCACCTTGAACATAATTATTATTTCAGTTATACTTTTTCTACATGTCTTTCACTAGACTCTTTAAGTTCTAAGAGAAAGAACTCTGTCTACTATCTCTGATTTCCCAACCCAGCCCAGTGCCCAGCTCTAAAAAGTCACTTCAAAATGTTTGCTAGTAAATACACAAATAAAGCCTTCTATGTGAGACACTGCAGTCAGGTAACTTCATAGTTACCTTCATAGGCAAGTATAAGTATGTGAAAGTCATACATTAAATATTTCCATTTATATTTTACTTCTTTTAAGTTGGCCTTCTCAGAAAGATAGGCTAAGGAAGAATTTCCTTTCCTTTTACACCAAAATTTTGCTATTTCAATGGCTTCTTAAAAAGCAAAATATGGGATGGCGGGGAGGGGGTGCTGGGGAGTGATATGGGCCAAATTATATTGTTGCATTGTGTACATATACAAATATGTAACAACAAATCTCATCAATATGTATAACTATAATTCACCAGTTAAAAAAAAGGGAGGGGGTTATGCAGCAAACTATGGATGATGTCCCAACAAATTGCACAATAAGGAGAATTTCTTTCCCTTCTTTCACTCTTTCCTGGAACTTGCTGTTTTGGCTCTAAGGAATGTTTTAATTAGAATTTGTTTGCATTATAAAATTCTTATTCAAATACTCCGGATTTAGCCATCAGGTGGCTTTCAAGTTATGAACAATAATGCACTTTGGGGAATTTGAGAATTCCAGAATGTGGAAGTGTCTCATACAAATCAGAGAAGCTATTCCTGCAATTTGGAGAGATCAGCAGCTCTTACAATCAAATGTCTTTCATCAATTCACCACTTTCCACTTCACCACATTACACTTTAGTTCATTGGGAAAAAATGTTTAAGTATTAAAAAGTGGATGCTTCAGACTGGTTTGGTGGCACTTGCCTGTAATCCCTACCCTGGAGGTTGAGGCAGGAAGATCTGTAAATTCGAGGCTAGCCTAAGGAATTTAGGAAGACCCTGTCCCCAAAATAAAAAGTGCTGGGGATGTAGCTCGATGGTTGAGCACCCCTGGGTTCAATTCCTAATGTCAGGAAGTAGCTAGCAAGGAGCAGTGAAATACATGGCAAGGTCACAAGTTTTCTTAAAGTCATTACCATTTTATCTATCTATCTAGGTATTGAGAATTGAACCCAAGGGCGCTAAGTCATATCTCCAGCTGTTTTTATTTTGAGACAGGGTCTCACTAAGTTGCTTAGGGCCTCCCTAAATTGTTGAGTCTGGCTTTTGTTATGGAAATCTCCATCCTTGTCCCAGATGCCAATGCAATAACAAGGACTTGGTTTTGAGAAAAAGGAAACAGAGTTGTATTGCTGTGCTAGAAGGAGAAACGCAGGGGACTCCTGCCCATCAGTGGGAACATGGGGGTTTTAAAGAAGTTTAATCAGAGACCATAATCCATGTGTTCTCTATCTGGAGTTGTAATTCACTTGTTAATTGTTGAGGGCCACTGTATTTCATGATCCCATACTTAAAAATATTTAAAATGTTATTAAAGTATATGAATTTTCCTGACCTTGAGTCATGGAAGTAATCTGTTTTAGGTGGCCGCCAAATATGTATTATCATGTACAAGTATCCTTTTCTGGATTGTTTTAAAATGTGAACATAAAAGGAGGTTAACAGATCTGTTTGTTTACTTTCACCTTTCCTTTTCATTATATCTAATTCTATTCAGGATACTAAATTGTTTAGAAAATTGCTTTCTTTTAGTGCCTGTTGGAATGTTACATAATTTTTTTTAGCCTTCATTGCCAGAATTCTTATCTTCATCCCAGTGCCGGTAAAGACAAAGATAAAACCAAACTACAGCTTCTTCGATAGCTATCACAGTAAACTGTATAAACTGATGCATCAATGAATAATAACTCAACAAGTGATGCTCAATCAAGGAGTCGATTTACTTTGAGAGGAAATGGACATATTGATGGAATCCTCTGCTTTGAACTGCTTGCAGAACTGGCCTGGACTATGTATCACTTGTATGCATTGTGAACTATCTGTTGGTGCAGCGAATTGTGGTAGTGCTGGGGCATCTTTGCTGATGGTGTCATCAGTGGTACAATTTTTCCAAAAAGAGCCGTCATTTGGCTTGGTGTCATGGCATTTTGCATCCTCCTCTCTTCTGCTAGCAAAGGCCAAATTTGGGGGCCAACAGAGGTGAGGCAAAGAACCTCACCCCCCACTGGTATTTGGGGGCCAACAGAGGTGAGGCAAAGAACCTCACCCCCCCACACTGGTGCAAAGGCCTATCCACAAGTATGGCTGTATGCTGGACCGGTAGTCAATGATGGGTAAGATCCAATTGCAATGGTACCAACCTAAGACAGGAGGCTGATGGCTTGAGGTCAGCTCATCCGATGACGGGTAAGAACCATATGTAGTATTGGACAACCTAAGACAGGCACAGTCCCTAAGCCACATGCTTGTTGTTTAATTAAACAGAAGGGGGGAGATGTTGAGGGCCACAGCCCAGTAGGGATGACGCATGGCATTTTGCCAGAAGGGAGTGGTTGAGAGGTGGCGCCAGCCAGCCATTGAGATGATGATGGTTATGTTAAGCTGTTTATTCAATTGTATATAGACCTTTACTGTCCTGCAATAGGGCAGCTCTTGCTGCCTCAGGTGCCTGCTACTTTGGAGTTCCTGTTGAGTTCTTGCAGGGTCCAAGAGAGTTCCCCAGAAGTGTGTGTGGAGTGCTGGTGGAGTTCGGGCAATAAAGTTTCCTGTTTGAACATACAAGTGCTTTGTGGCAGCTCGGTTATTTGTGCCCAGCCAGACTGCGGCAGTTGATTTGGGAGACAGTAATTTCTTAGATCTTCTGGTGTCATCCCCAGGTCTGAATTACTTTGTTCCTGTGGTAGGTGTGTGCTCAAGGATGGATAACTCTGCTAGGATGGGGAAGAAAGGTAATCCTGTTTCCACTGAGATTGGGAAGGGGGAGAGATTAGGGAGGCAGAGAGAGAAAGGAAGAGAAAAAAAAATGTCCTTTTCAAAAATAAGTCACAATGACACAGCAGCAAAAGCTATATTCAAAGCATAAAGTCGACCATAGTTACACTTTGAATTTGCAATCCTCCTGCCTTAGGCTCACAAATTGCTGGGATTACAGGCAGGCAGCACCATGCATCATCTCCTTTGTCATTCTCTGCTCAAAGATGAGCATCTCTCTCTCTCCCTCATCTTTTTTTAATATACACATTCTTTTCTTTTGATTTTTTTTAAGTTGTAGATGGACACAATACCTTTATTTATTTTTATGTGGTGCTGAGGATCGAACCCAGTGCTTCATGCATGCTAGGCAAGCACTCTACCGCTGAACCGCAACCCCAGCTCTGACCCACTCTCTCTTGAGATTGCTCTTTGCTTGAGCCTTACTTTACTTTCACTCTGCTTGTATTTATAATAAAGTTCTCCTGCCTGGCTTTTGGTGTCTGACTTTAAATTTTCTTTTGTCAAACACAAGAACCAAGGTTTAAAGTTTCAGTTCCTGTGACACTTATATCACAAGAAAATTAAAGGTGGATGCCTCTGGTGAATACGACTAAGATCAGGAAAATATGTATTTGTTTTCATTGTAAGTCTTTCTGTAGCATTTATTTTATAACCATATGCATGTATTACTGTTTCTTTTACATTTTTGTTTAAATTTTCCAACTATAATAGTAACACATTTATTATTTTTGTTCACTATTTTTATTCGTGTGTGTGTGTGTGTGTGTGTGTTACTAGAGAATGAACCCTTTGCTTCACACATGGCAAGTGCTCTACCATTGAGCTACATTCCCCTTTTTAATGTTTTTTTGTTTGTTTGTTCTGAGGATTGTACACAGGGGTATTTTACCACTGAACCACATCCCCAGTCCTTTATTTTTCTATTCTTATTTTGAGACTGGGTCTTGTTAAGTTGCTCCGGGTCTTGTTAAGTTGCTAAGGCTGTCTTTGAACTTGTGATCCTTATGCCTCAGCCTCCCTAGTCATTAGGATTATACAGGTGACCACCGCTCCCTACCGAATGTTTCTAAATAAACTTATTGAACATAATTTAATACAATAAAATGCACCTGGTTTTTTTTTTGTATGTTTTGTTTTGTTTTTATTTGGGGGTATTGAACTCAGCAGCACTCGACCACTGAGACACATCCCCAGCCCTGTTTTGTATTTTATTTAGAGACAGGATCTCAAATTGCTTCACACTTTGCTTTTGCTGAGGCTGATCTTGAACTCGAGATCCTCCTGCCTCAGTCTCCTGAGCTGCTGAGATTACAGGCACACACCACCTTGCCCAACAAAACGCACCTGTTTTAAGTATACTGTTTAATGAGTTTCAACAAATGTTTGTATCAGCCAGGTATTGCTGTCATCCTGACTTTGGAGGCTGAAGATCACAAATTTGAGGTCAGCCTCAGCAATTTAGCCTAAGCAATTTAGCAAGACTCTGTCTCAAAAATAAAAAGGGTTGGAGATGTAGCTCAGTGATAAAGCACTCCTGGGTTCAATTTCAAGTACCAAAATGAATAAATAAAAAAACAAACAAATAAATAAAATAAAAATAAAAACAAAAAAGTTTGCATTAATGTAACTACCATTATAATCAAGATATAGAACACTATTTCACCCGAAAAAGCTCCCTTGAGATCTTTGCAGTCAATCCCCAATGACTGTCCTTAGCCACAGGCAATCACTGCTCAGCTTTCTGTCATTAAACATTAGTTCGCTTAGGTTGATTTGGTCTGGTACTAGGGATTGAACATAGAGGTGTTGAACACTGACACATCCCAATTTTTTTTTTTATTTTGACAGAAAGACTTCCTAAATTGCTGAAGGTCTCAGTAAATTACTGAGGCTGTCCCTGAATTTGCTATTCTCCTGCATCTCTAGCCACTGGGATTACAGGTTATACACCAACCTGGCCAGGGCTTTTAAATTTTGATGATATCCCATTATAAGATCTATTTATTTATTTATTTACTTTATGGTTTGTGCTCCCCTCCCCCCCTGCAGTCACAGTGAAATCCAGAAACAAGAAGCCTGATGGATAAACATCTTGTGACAAAAGTCAAAACTATGCCCTAGGGGCTGAGGCTGTAGCTCAGTGGTAGAGTGCTTGCCTACCATGTGTGAGGCTCTGAGTTTGATCCTTAGCACCACATAAAAATAAATAAAGAAGGCATTTTGTCCATCTACAACTATAAAACAACAACAAACAACAACAACAACAAAAAAAAAAAACTATGCCCTAAGACTTGATGGCACATGCCCATAATCCCAGTGACTGGGGAAGCTGATGCAGGAGAATAGCAAATTCAAGGATGGCCTCAACAATTTAGTAAGACTCTATTAAAAGGGCTTGGCTCTGTTTAAAGGGCTTGGGATGTGGCTTACTGGTAAAGTGACCCTGGGTTCAGTTCTTTGTACCAACCAAACAACAAATTATGGTCTAGACAAGGGGACCTTTCTTCTCATAACAAAAGCCACCACGAAAAGAAAATCCTGAATGAAGATCCACCAGACCAGCCTGACCTAGGTCACCTGTTGTGGCAGCTGTGCAATCTCTCCAGCTATGCAGATCCCCCACCATTGCCCTCAATCCCCTTTCTATGAAATCTCAAAATCATTGTCAACTCCACAAAGACAGGACCAAGGACATGGGTTCCCTTGTCTTCCTGGTGTGGCTACACTGATTGAAGTTTCTTTCATGATTTTCACCCTCCCCTTTTGATTTGGGGGCAAGTGGCTGGACCTGATTTATTGGATTACCAGAGTCAGATCTCTGGCCTAGGACTGCTGGTAACAATCTTATCTGAGTCTTTGCATTCCATACATGTTTTGGAATCACCTTGTCAATTTCTACATACAATCCAGCTTGAATTTTTATTGGGATTGTAATAAATCTGTAGGTCAATTTGGGAAGTACTAACAATACCTATTTTTCCATGGTATATTTTCCCTTAGGTCTTCTTTAATTTCTCTCAACAATATTTTGTGGGTTTCTTTAACAGGCCTTAAACATTTTTAAAAATGTATCGCTAGCCAGGTGTGGTGGTGCACACCTGTAATCTCAGCGGCTCAGGAGGCTGAGGCAGGAGGATTGAAGTTCAAAACTAGCCTCACCATTTTAGTGAGGCCCTAAGCAACTCAGTGAGACCCTGTCTCTAAATAAAATATTAAAAAGGGCTGGGGATGTGGCTCAGTGGTTGAGTGCTCCTGGGTTCTATGCCAGATACCCTCCAAAAAAGTATCCCTGAAAACATCATGTTTTGGATACTATTTAAGTTTTTTTTTTTTTTTTTCCCTTCGGTACTGGGGAATTAAACTCAGGGATAGTTTATCACTAAATTCCATTCCTAGCCCCCCCATTTTTTAGTGGACATAATGACTTTATTCATTTATTTTTATGTGGTGCTAAGGATTGAACCCATTGCCTCACATGCACTAGGCAAGCACTCTATCACTGGGCCACAATCCCAGCCCTGTTAGTAGTTTTTATACATTTACATTTTGCATAATATTATACACTCTGACTTTGCTGAATTTAATTATGTGTCCTATTATGTTTTTTATACACCCCATAGGATTTTTTTCTCTTTGTTTTAGTAGCAGGGATTGAACCCAGGAGTACTTAGCCACTGAACCATATCTCCAGCCTTTTTTATTTTTTATTTTGAGACAAGGCTTGCTAAATTGCTTAGGGCCTTGCTAAATTACTGAGCCTGCCATTGAACTTCTGATCCTAATGGCTCAGTCTCCTGAGTTGCTGGGATTATAGGCCTGTGCCGCCATACTTGGCCCTGTTGGATTTCATGTGCTTGTGACCTTGTAATCTCCAAACTATTTTTTTGTTTGTTTGTTTGGTACTAGAGATTGAACCCAGGTGCACTTTACCACTAAGTTACATCCCTAGTCTTTTAATTTTTTTATTTTGAGGCAAAGTCCAAGTTGCTAAGCCTGCCCTTGAACTTTTGATTCTCCTACCTCAACCTCCTGAGTTCCTGAGATTCCAGGTATGCAACACTGAGCCTAGCTTGTTGTGCTTTTTGTTATCATAAATGTACAATTTTGTAAAAAAAAAAAAATTTCTCTTTAGCCATTGAGAAACTCATATATTCATTCTTCTTTATTCTCTATTATGAAGCATTATACTTTTTTTTTTTATATAAAATCATACTTCCTTTCCTGGGATAACTTCACACAGTATGGATGTATTACCTTTCTTCTTCTTTTTTAAAATATCTTTTAGTTGTAGTTGGACACAATACCTTTATTTTATTTATTTTTGTGTGGTACTGGGGATCGAACCCAGGGCCTCGCACTTGCTAGGTGAGCGCTCTACCACTGAGCCACAACCCCAGCCTGTATTACCTTTTTTCTGTATTCTAGTTGTTAATATTTTGTCAAAGACTTTTGCATCTTTGTTCATGAGAAATATAGTTGTAGGTTATAGTTTTATTGCAATTTTGTCTGGTTTGGTATCAGAGTTATGCTGATCTCCTAAAATGAGTTAGAAAATGACCCTTCCTTTTTTTATTCCCTGAAAGGATTGGTATTATCTCTTCTATTATTTGATAGAAATTCATCAATGAAGCTATCTGGTTAAAACATTTTCTTTGTGAGAAGTTCTTAAATTATGAATTAAATTTCTTTAATTCATTTAGAGGTATTTAGATTTTCAATTGCTCCTTGATTCACTTTTATTTATTTATGATTTTCAATGAATTTGTCTATTTCAATTAAGTTATTCAATTTGTGGGCATAGAAATTTTCATAGTGTACCCTTCTTTACTTTTTTTTTTTAAGTTATAGATTGGGCACATACCTTTATTTATTTTTATGTAGTTCTGAGGATCGAACCCAGTACTAAAGTGCTAAAGCACTCTACAACTCCAGCCACCTTTATTTACTTTCTTTTTGGTGGGGGACTGGGGGACCAGGGATTGAACTCAGGGGCACTCAACCAGTGAGCCATATCCCCAGCCCTTTCTCTTTTTTTATTTAGAGACAGGGCCTTGCTAAGTTGCTTAGGGCCTTGCTAAATTGCTGAGGCTGGGTTTGAACTTTCAGTCTTCCTGCCTCCGCCTCTCCCAGCCACTGGGATTACAGTCACGTGTCACAGTGCTTATTTACTTAAAAAAAAAATTTTTTGTAGTTGTAGATGAATAGCATGCCTTTATTTTATTTGAGTATTATTTTTAAGTAATGCCAAGGATCAACCTAGTGCCTCCCACCCACGTGCATGGCAAGTGCTCTGCCACTGAGCTACAGCCCCAGGCCACTTATTTACTTTTTAATATATATAGAATTGCAATGACAGCCTCTCATTTCTGATATCAGTAAAATAAATCTTTTTTTTTCAATGTTGTTCAATCTGGTTATAAAGATCAACTTTATTGATCTTTCCAAAGAATTAACTTGAGGTTTCATTGACTTTCTCTGTCTTCTTTTAATTTTATTGAATTTTATCATTATTATTTTCATTTTCTACTTACCCCAACTTTAATTTGCTCTTAGTTTTCTAGATTAAAGTACAAGCATAGATCAATAATTTTATCTTTTTTTGTTTTGTTACATAAGCATTTAAAGCTACATCTCTCTTTCCTAACTTTAGAGGGCTTTTTTCTTTTTACAGCAAACCAACACTGAAACACATATAATTCAACACATACAAACTGTGAAATTTTTTTTTTCACAAAACAATACTTTCTCTTTACAATGTGCAAGGCATGCTGATATTTTTTATTCCATATAATTAAGAAATGCTATTTAAGCTGGGTGGTGCACATGCCTGGAATCCCAGGGACTCAGAGGCTAAGGCAGGAGGATTCCAAGTTGAAGACCAGCCTCAGCAAGTTATTAAGGACCTCAGCAACTTAGTAAGATCCTGTCTCAAAATAAAGAATACAAAGTGCTGGTAATATAGCTCAGTGGTAAAAATCCTCCTGGGTTCAATCCTTAGTACCAAAAAAAAAAAAAAGAAGAAGAAGAAGAAATGCTTTTTATACCTGGAAATGGTGGCACAGGCCCATAATCCCAGTAGCTTGTGACAGGAGGATCATAAATGGAACATAACTTCAGCAGTTTAACAAAACCCTGTCTAAAAATTAAAAATCAAAAGGGGTGATGTTTTAGTCAGCCTTTTCACTACTGTGACTGAAAGACCGAACCAGAACAATTTTAGAGACGAAGAGTTTATTTGATGGCTCATGGTTTCAGAGCTCTCAGTCTAAATTGAAGCTGGGTCCATTTCTTGGGTTAAAAGTGAGGCAGAACATCTTGGCAGAAGAAGAGTGTGGTGGAGGAAAACAGCTCTCAAGAAGACCAGAAAGAGGAGAGGAGGGCAAGAGGGAGAATGGAGAGGGAGAAGGTGGGAGGGGAAGATGAGGAAGGGGGAGACTCCACTCTCCAGATACAAAATATATACCCTATAGCCACGCCCCCAATGAACCACTTCCTCCAGCCACACCCACCTGCCTCCAGCTACCAGTTAATCCCATCAGGGATTAATTAACTGATAAGGTTAAGGCTATAGCCCAATCATTTCTCTTCCAAACCTTCTTGCATGTCTCACTGGTGAGCTTTTCAGGGATACCACATATAAACCATAACAGGTGATATTATAGCTCATGATAAAACACCCAGTGTTCAAACCCCAGAACCAAAAAACAATCAAACATGGAAAACATTTATGTATAAAATGAAGAATTGAAAAAAAACTGAATACCAAAATACAGTCCGTTAAATACAAACAATACTGCATCCTCTTAGATAAATGCCATCTTAAAAATCTTTGTAAAGTTTGTGAAACAGCATAGGAAAGCATTCATAAATCAGGAAATATACACACATATGATTACAACTATATAGCAGAAAGAAATTCCACCTGTAGAGGTGGAATGAACAAAAGTGTTACTTGCTTTTTCCATTGGGATTAGAGGAGACATTTTTTCCTATTCCTCTGTATTTTCCAAATTCTACTAAATAGTATGCTAACTTAAAAATGAAACATTGACTGAATATGTTGGCTCTTAGGATTTAAAATGGAAAATATACAAAAAAAAGCACAGGAAGAGTATTTATAGTATGGTTGTAATTCTGTTTCAAGTGTACATTTGTATGATGAAAGAGTGAGAGAATACAGAGAAAAATGTCAGAATACCAAGAAAGGTTGAAAAAAGTGGAATGGTAGTTGAGAATTTTTTTCCTCTTTATTTTTTAGATTTTCTGTAAGTTATTTACTTGTATTTCTTTTGTAATAAAACCTTTTTGATAACTGTACCTAGTTGCAATAGATGAAGTTAATTTCCCCCAGGCTCCCTGTGGTAGAGATATACCTCAGGCTTCATTTCAACAGGCTGCTGGGGCTTGTTTTGTGTCAAAATAATGAAAGGCATATAGGACATTTAAATTCTACCTTGTCATGTTAGGATTTATCAAGCCCTTAGAAAGATAAAAGGCAAAGCTTCTACAGTGGCTTTTCTACTACAGTTGAAAATAATGATGACTGGGCCAAGAAGCCAAGAAACATGGGTTCTATTCTCAGTTCTGCATTTTTGTTCAGGGAGGTCATTTAACCTCATTTCCTAATTCTAAAATTTTAAGAGTCAGATTACTAGTCTGTAATTGAAGGTCACATATAGAAAACCCTGCTAAGTAGGGTAGATGCAGAAAATTAGTGGTGGATTTGAGCAAGTTTCTAAAAGTACAAGGGGAAGAACTCAACAATGGGTTGAAACACAAGCATCAAGATTTTTCCAAAAAATCTTAGGGCATAGAACACCCAGGTACTTTGTATACCCTATCTAGCAAAGAACAGAACTTTATGGCTGGTCCTAACTCCCAGCTAAAATGAGGATGTGGAGAAAAATGCAGCTTTGAGTGTTACACTGAGAAAACACCCCAAAAGCTCATTTAGTTTGGCGAGTCAAAGTATATCTCTACCATACTGTCCAAAAGAATTTTGTGAAAAGGCTAGGGATATAGCTCAGTTGGAAGAGTGCCTGCCTAGCATGCACAAGGCTCTGGGTTCAATCCCCAGCACCAATAAAATTAAATTAAATTAAAATAAAATAAAAAGAATTTTGTGAAATGACAATAATGTTTTAAATCTGTGCTGTTCTCTATGGTAACCACTTGCTATATTGGACCACTGAGTACTAGAATTGTGACAAGTGTAACTGAGGAATGGAATCCTAGTTTTATTTATTTATTTATGTACTGGGGATTGAACCAGGGACACCTTAAATGTCTCCAGCCCTTTTTATATTTTGTTTTGAGAGAGGGTCTTGCTAAGTTGCTTTAGCTGGCTTTGAACTTGCCATCCTCCTACCTCCGCCTCCTGAGTTACTGGTATTACAGGCATGCACCACCACACCTGGCTCTTAATTTTAAAATTAAATAGCTACATGTGGCTAAAGGCTATCATATTGAGCCTTTTGTTTGTTGTTGTTGTTTGATCATGGGGATTGAACCAGAGGCTTTACCACTGAGTTACATCCCCAGCCATTTTTATTTTTTGTTTTGAGAAAGGCTCTTGCTATCCCAGCAGCTCAGGAGTCTGAGACAGGAGGATCTCCAGTTCAAAGCCAGCCTCAGCAATGGCAAGGTACTTAGCAACTCAGTGAGACCCTATCTCTAAATAAAATACAAAATAGGGCTGGGGATGTGGCTCAGTGGTTGAGTGCTCCTGAGTTCAATCCCCAGTACGAGAGAGAGAGAGAGAGAGAAACAGAGAAAGAAAGAAAGAAAGAAAGAGTCTTGCTAAATTGCTGAAGCTGCCCTTAACTAGGATCCTCCTGACTCAGTGTCCCAAATAGCTGGGATTACAGGTCTGCCCCACCATGCTCAGCTGTTCTTATTCAAGCACAACAAAACTTATGCAATGAAAGAAAAATCCTTTTTTAAATATGAAAACTATTGCATTTTATACTTCTTAGTGTGTCTGTGTATGTGTCTGTATGTGTGTGTGCTATGAGTAGTAACTTAATGATTTCACAAGAAGCTAAACAATTCTAAGAATTTTACAGGAATTTACACCCCTTCTAGAGTAACCCTAGAGTAACCACATTCTGGGCTCAACCTGAAAATGCATTCACCTAAAATGATTCAGCAAGCACATTAGCTCCAAGTGACTTTCTAAACTAGGGACAAGGTGAGACAACGCAATTTGGGGCTGAGGCCTTAATCTTAAACTCAGACTAAGTCTGGGTTCTGCAGTGAGGAAGGGCACAGCAATTCTTTCTTTAGCACTCAGAATCAGCTGGTACAGACAATGATGTTCCTAACCTTAGACTGTCCCTAAATTTCCCCTAAGTGCAATAAGTAATATAGTCCTGTAACAGTCAAATTATAGATTTCTAAACTGTACTATAGACCTGGAAATCCAGATATATTCCAACGTCTTCCTACCTAACCCCATTAAGGAAAGAGAGAGTTAACCTAATGCCAAAACAGGTTTATTGGTTATTTTATGCCAAAGAATGTGAGTAATTTGCAAGTACTCAAAATAAAAAAGGCTCGATACAAGCTGCCTCCCTTTTACCCTGAGAAAGTGTACCAACTCCAGGCAAATAGAGTTCAGTCAAACTTCAAGTTCACATAATAGACATACTAAAAACAAATGTAAAGCTCCTGCTTTGTTAGGAAATAAATAAAAACTGCTGAAAGTAAATGAAATAAGAAAAAATTAAAATTGAGATACTGATTCCTATAATAACATCAATTATTGTTTGTCTAAAACATAAGGCCAATAAAACATTCAGAATTTAGGCATAAAGTTATATTTTAAGAGGAGAAAAGTACTGGCAATTTTTTTGTAGCTCCTCTGGCAGCTCCATACATGTAGGCTAAGAAAAGAAAATGAGCATAGGTTTATGATAGCTAAACCTTTGAATACGGTACTTAAAAATCACTTCTATTATACCTGACAAGAATAGGTACTCTAGAGTCTATTCAAATGTGTTCATATATCACCCTCTAGTTTTTTGTTCATTTGTTTTTTTTACTAAAAAAAGTACTACCAATATTTTTCAGCCTATGAATATGAATTTTGCAGATCCCCCTTCAAACAAATCTGAAAGCCAAAACACAAAGCAAAAATTTTAAATGAAAGATCCTTCCTGATACTAAGGCCAAGATTTTTCCCTTCTTCAAATCCTCTTAATCCAAATTATGAGAAATAATTTACTCTGTCCACTGGCAACATTTCTGCATAGTGACATAATCAGAAATTGTATTTCTTTCATTAGTTATTCATTCTCATTCTAACCCAAATACCAGGAACTCAGCAGTAAGCAAGAGGATATAATTTTCCCTGAAGCCTATAATGGAGGCATACAAAACATACAACATGAGAAACTTAAACATTTCGAAAGGCCCTGTATGGCAGAGAAATGAGCCATCTTTATGGCCTCAGGGACAAACTATAAATCCTAAGGCAGATTTAAAGAAGGATTTATCCATGAATCTGTTTTCTCCAAAGCTGGACAGGGAGGGAGTGTGGAAATCACAGCTTTTTTGAAAGGATGAAAGGTATCAGCTGGTGACACTCTGGTTTCCTGAGGAAGAGAAGAAGACACTGAAACTTCTTGCTTTGTGCATGTGAAATCTTCCTTATTTTCCACCATCAATAACTGTTCTATCTCTTCTTTCAAAGAAAAACTTGCCTGGAACTCATGCTTGGGTATTATAAAGTGTTCTTTCTGAGTTATTCTTTGCTCCTTTAACCCTTTTAACTCAGGACAAATGAGTTTGTTACTGGAATTGTCACTGGCTTCTCCTTCCTTTATGGGAGGTAGATGAGACTTCACTGTTGTTTGTTTAGCTCCTTCTTTCAAAAAATTCACATCCTCATGAAATTCCGGAGATGTAAAACTTGGAGCTTTATCTATTCTAGAATTTTTACAAAATAAGAAGCCTCTGACTTTTTCCTCTTTTCCTGTTGTCTCTGCCACTGATTTCTTTGGGCGTAGCTCAGTCCTTATTAGGAGTCCCTTTGCATTCACCTTATATTCTTTTGCAGCTCTCTCTCTGCGCTCCTTCTGGAAGTCCTTGAGTTGAAGTAGCTCCTCTGGAAGCTCCATACATGTAGGCTAAGAAAAGAAAATGAACATAGGTTTATGATAGCTAACCTTTGAATATGGTACTTAAAAATCACTTCTATTATGCCTGACAAGAATAGGTGCTCTAGAGTCTATTCAAATGTGTTCATATATCACCCTCTAGTGTCTTCAACTATAATTGTACTATTTTTGAGCAAAAATATTTTGAAAAGGTAATGAGTCCACATGTGTGTGTACACATGTATGTGTAAAGATTATACAGGGAAAGTGAGTCTCCCAACCTGGCCCCAGTTGCCTTAGCAGATGCATCTTCTAAAAAGCTGTTTCTTGTGTAACCTACCAGAGGAAGTCTGCATATATGATTATAAGTGTATACATATACACCTTATTACATGTTTATATTTCCAATGCATTACTTTTTTATTATTTTTGCAATACTAGATATCCAACCCAGAGCCTTGCCCATGGTAGGCAAGTGCATTACTACTGAGTTACACTCCCAGTCTTGATGGCATCTTTGGTTTTTCCCCTAACTTTTAATGTTGGTAACTAAAATCATTCTACACAAATGATACCACACATTATATATTCTTCAGCATCTTGTTTTTGTTTGTTTGTTTTTTTACTAAAAAAAAATGTTTAGGAGATTGTTCCATATTAGCATTTCTAAGGGCTATATGGACATATTGTAACTTACTTAACCAAACCTGTTGTGTCCCCCTCCCCCAACACACACACACACACACACACACACACACACAAACAGAGTGACCCACCACTGAGCTATGTCCCCAGGCCTTTTTATTTTTCATTTTGAGGCAGGATTTAGTTACATTGCCCAGGCTGGCCTCAAAGTCCTGTTCTCAGACAATGTTTCTGCTTCAGCATCTCAAATAGCTGCTATTACAGGCACATGTCACTAGGCCCAACTATCACAACAAGTTTGCAAAGTCAAATTTATGAATTTTTTATGTATGAACTTTGAGTATTTTTGTGTTACGTTAAAAAATTCCTGTATTAAAATTTTTAAATTATTTTTTCTAATAATTTTCTAATTTCACTAAAATTTTTTTTAGTAGTAGATGGACACAATACCTTTATTTTATTTATTTATTTTTATGTAGTGCTGAGGATAGAACCCAGTGCTGCACGTGTGCTAGGCAAGTGCTCTACCACTGAGCTACAACCCTAGTCCCATCTAATTTCACTTTTTTATACAACTACTTGATCCAAGGAGTTTATTTTGTTGTAATGAAAGAGAACAATCCAACTCTGGTTCTCCTCCTCTATATTTGTAAATTAATTGCCTAAGACCCTTTACTGAATAATCTCTCCCATTGATTGGAAATGCTAATTTATCACAATCATCTTGGCAAATTGATACTGAGTTTATTTCTTGGCTCTCTACTTCATTCCATTCACCTGCTTAATCATGTATCAGTCAAAAAATGTTTTAGGGCTGGGATTGTGGCTTGGCGATAGAACGCTTGCCTGGCACAGGCGGGACCTGGGTTCGATCCTCATGCACCACATAAAAATAAAGTCATTGTGTTGTGTCCATCCATACCTAAAAAATAAATATTAAAAAAAGTTAATTAAAAAATGTTTTAGTGTAGCTTTGTTTTAATATTTTACAAAGCCAGTCTTCTTTCAGCATACTCCTTTTCCCAAGGTTTCCTGGCTATTCTTGCATATTTATTGGTTTTTACAAAGTCTGTAATGACAATCTGTCATAATAATCCAGGTGTTACTATTTTTATGAGAATAGAATTAAATTCAAAGATTAATTTAGGAATGATCAATAGCTAAAATTTTTTAGTGTTCCCATTCATTTAAGTGTTCTTTTACACTGTGCAGTAATATTAAAATGTTTGCTTCATTTATGTCTTTTTTTTTTTTGGTACCAGGGATTGAACCCAGGGGCACTTAACCACTGAGCCACATCCCCAGCCCTTTTTTTTTTTTTTTTTTAAATATTTTATTTACATTTTAGTTTTCGGCAGAGACAACATCTTTGTTTGTATGTGGTGCTGAGGATCGAACCCGGGCCGCACACATGCCAGGCAAGTGCGCTACCACTTGAGCCACATCCCCAGCCCTCCCCAGCCCTTTTTATTTTTAATTTTGAGATAGGGTCTCACCAAGTTGCTTAGGGCCTTGCTAAGTCACTGAGGCTGGTCTTAAACTTGCAATCCTCCTGCCTCAGTCTCCCGAGCTGCTGGGATTACAAGTATGCGCCACCACACCTGGCAACCTGTATTTTTTCATACAACTATACATAGGGTGTTTTCTCCCATTATATTTTCTAGCTGTTTTTATAGATTTAGAAAACCTATTAACTTTTATATTATTATTATTTTGTTAAATTCTCTTTTTGCTTGTGGCAGTTTTTGTTTGTTTGTTGTTGTTGTTTTTTGGTTCTAGGATTTTTTTCCACCATGGAGCTACATGCCCACATTTTTTATTTTGAGACAGGGTCTTGCTAAATTGCTTAGGGTCTCACTAAGCTGCTGAGGCTGGCTTTGAATTTGTGATTCTCTTGCCTCAGTCTCCAAGTTGCTGGGATTACAGGCATGCACCACCATGCCTGGCCCAGTGTATTAGAAAAGTACCCATCCATTCTGACTTTAATCAGTAATGCATGTAAAGGATTATACAAATTTTTTTCAGCATTTATGAGATAATCATAAATCTTTCTTGGCTCTATGAAAATGGAGAAATATCCTAACATTGAACCATGTTTGGAACTAGAATCCAATAACACATTAAAATAAAAATATATAGGTCTTTTGTAGTTCATAAACATGATAATTAGGTTTTCATGATATTGTGTGAGATGTTCCTTCCTCAAGCCTTTCTATGATATTGGCACATTTCTGGTCTGACATGAAAAAAAAAAAAGCAAAATATCATACATTTAAGTGGAGTTTGTATACATCTTTATTTTATTTATTTATTTATTTATTTAATATTTTTAGTTGTAGTTGGACACAATATCTTTATTTTATTTATTGTTATGTGGTGCTGAGGATCGAACCCTGCGCCTCACACGAGCTAGGCAAGTGCTCTACAGCTGAGCCACAACCCTAGCCCCTACATCTTTATTTTTAATTGCCATATTAATTGTACATACTTATCAAGTACAGTGTGTATTTTAATATATGTATACAATGTGTAGTAAGTTGAATAAATATTGAATTAAATAAATATTTTGGGCTTTGTCAGCTGTAAACTCTGTCTCATATACAGACGGTCTTTGACTTATGATGGTTGACTTATTTTATGTATATATGTGTGTGTACATATTTATATTTATTTATTTTCTATCTATCTATCTATCTATCACCAACTTCTCACTTATACACTCTTATGTTACTCTGGCTGCATAAAAATAATTCATAAAAATCTTATGTTTACTTGATTGACAGAAACATTCATTGGAAACATAATGATTTGGGGAAAAGGTGCTGAAAGGGATGGATCAAGCACAAACCATATTCTCTTTAAGAATATTTATCACTAAGTCTGCCCGTGAAAGTTACTATGGTTATGATGAATCGGTATCATTGTGCCCTCGTGAGGAAGAGGCAAAAACTGCAGAAAAGGAGGTGCACATACCTCCATGCCTGCAAGCCGGTCTGCAGACCCTTCTCTATAGGTGTTTAGGTACCCATCCACCAGGGTAGTTAGGTCAGACATCATCTCATCCATAAGTACCAAGCGAAGGGGTAGCAGGTAGGTTGCCTCCAGGGCCAAAATTTTCAGCAAAGAGGGTGGAAGAGGTCTTGTGAACCACACTTCTGGATTCTCCTAGAAACACCCAAACAATTTTTTTTTTTTAATGAAGAGTAAGTAAAACTTTACAGAAAATAATTGTATAAAGGTTGCTTAATCTAAAATACTGTTATTCCCTTCTATTTTTACCTCCTACTTTCACACCATCAGTAGCTTTCTGAGTGCATGCATGCATCCATACCCATACATATACAGGGTGCATGAGAGACACAGGGAGATTGGTCAATCAGGAGTTCTCAAAGTTGGAGGCAGCAGACTGGAGTATATGTCCAAATTTGTAGACAGTATGGTCATGATCTAAGTTTATATTCAGGGATACTGGTGGTCATAATATAAAGAAAATTTATATTATTTTGGGAGAAATAACTTGTATAATTTTGTTTCCATCAGCTTAATTCACTTTCTTTTTTTTTTGGGGGGGGGGTACTGGGTATTGAAATGGGTGTTTAAACGCTGAACAACATTTTAAATTGCCTAGGCTGGCTTTGAACTCGAAATCTTACCATCTCAGTCTCTGGAGTCATTGGGATTACAGCACCCAGCTTAATCCAAATTCCTACAAAAGTTTCCCAATTATCCCAACATGGAATTATATTTCAGAATACTTTTTTGGGGGGGTAAGAGCAAGGTGGGGGTACCAGGGATTGAACCCAGAGGCACTTAACCACTGAGTCATATCCCCACCCCCCACTTTTTTTTTTTTTTTTTAAGAAAGCAAACAACCTAACTTAATTTTTGTTTTTCTGGTACTGAGTATTGAACTCAGAGGCACTCTATCACTAAACTGATCCAAGGTCCTTTTTAAATTTTGAGAAAGGTCTTCACTAAATTGCCAGTCCAGCCTCTAATTTGATATCCACCTACCTCAGCCCCCCCCCATGTAGTGGGGATTACAGGGGTGAGTCACCAAGCAGGGCTTAATTTACTTTTTTTGTGTGGGGGGGACCAGGGATTGAACTCAGGGGGACTCAACCACTGAGCCACATCCCCAGCCCAATTTTTGTATTTTATTAGAGACAGGGTCTTACCGAGTTACTTAGCTTCTCACCATTGCTGAGGCTAGCTTTGAATTCACCATCCTTCTGTCTCAGCCTCCAGAACTGCTGGGATTATAGGCATGTGCCACAGCGACTGGCCAGGTCTTACCTTACTTTTTAAAATTAAAGATGATAAATAAGTCAGGCATAGTGGTTCACACCTGCAATCCCAGTGATGAAGGAGGCTGGGCAGGAGGATTACAAGTTCAGGTCAGCTTTGGAAATTTAACAAGAACATATTTCAAAATAAAAAGCGGGTGTGCAGAGTGCCCATGAGTTGAATCCCAGTACCATAAAAAGAAAAAAAAAGATGACATACAGATGGTAAATAAATACAGAAGACGCTCAACACTATGAGTGTTGAATTAAAACCATATATTGTCAATACCCATAAGAATGACTAAAATTAAGAGTGACCAAGTGTTGGCAAGGATGCACAGGAACTAGAAATTTCATACACTTCTGGATGGGAATGTGAATAAATAGAGGCCCATTGGAAAACAATTTGGAAGTGAAACATAACATCTACAATATCATCTATCAATTCTATTCCTAGATACTTGCCAGATAGAAGTGAAAAGTATACATCAACACAAAAGCCTATCCACAAATATTCATACCATTCATAGCAACACATGAGTAAACTGTGATATATGCACACCACAGAATACAACTAGGCAACAAAAAGAAGTATATTATCATGCTATAGCATAATAACTCTCAAAATAATTCTGTTAAATGAAATAATCCATATGTACATACTGATTGATTCTATTTCTACAGTATGTCATGGAGAGGGAGCTATACAGATTTTTCCCCCCTTATTTTGGTGATAATTTCACAGGGATATACCAATGTTGAAACTAACCAAATTGTACATTTTATATATGTGTAATTTATTATGTCCATCTCATTCCACCATCTTTCCTGCCCCCATACCCCTCTCCCCACCCCTCTCTCCTCTTTGCCCATCCCCAGCCCTTTTTATTTTGAGAGTGGGTCTCACTAAGTTGCTTGGGGCCTCGCTAAATTGATGAGGCTTGCTTTGAACTTTAATCTTTCATGCCTCAGCCTCCCAAATTTCTGGGATTATAGGTAGGCTCAAGAAAGCCTGGTTTTATTTCAGAGTACTTTTAAAATGATAATCAACAAATCTTTTCTCCAACTGAAACCTTTTTCTACTTGGCACAACTAAGATTCTGGCAATGCTCATATGCTTACATGGCAGCCAACAGCCAGGGGCACTAACAATTTAGAAACATCCAGACCATTTATTTATTTATTTATTTATTTATATTTTCAGACAGATTCTCATGAAGTTGCTTAGGACCTCATTAAGTTGCTGAGGCTGTTTTTGAACTTGTGATTCTCCTGCCTCAGCCTCCAAAGCTCCTTGGATTACAGGCATGTACCATTGTACCTGGCAATATAATAGACTATTAATGGTGCTCAAGAAAACACTTGAAAAAATAACATCAAATGGGATATCCCTTAATACTTACCCGAATCAGTTTTTGTCTTTCTTCTAGAAAGAAGAGATATTTAGGGGCTACTTTAAGGTGTCTAGTTAAATTTTCCTGCAGAGTACTGATGCAATTTGGAAGAAAGCCACCTGTTTCCATGGAAAACTGAAGGACATCTGCTACCTGCAGTGTTAAAAAAGACAAATTAACCAGTTAAGTGTATACAGAAAACTATCTCAAAATTATATTAAAAACTATTTTAGCCAGTAGTGGTGAGTCATGCCTATAATCCCAGAGGCTCAGTAGGCTGAGGCAGGAGGATCCCAAGTTCAAAGCAAGGTTCAGCAATTTAGTGAGGCCCTAAGCAATTTAGTGAGACTCTGTCTCAAAGTAAAAAATAAGGGCTGGGGTTGTGGCTCAGTGGTAGAACGCTTGCCTAGCATGTGTGAGGCACTGGGTTCAATTCTCAGCACCACATATAAATAAATAAAATAGGGAGGTCCATTGACAATTTAAAAAAACTTAAATAAAATAAATAAAAATAAAAAGAGCTGGAGATATGGCTCAGTAGTTGAATATACCTTGAATAGCCCTGGGTTCAATTCCTGGTACCAAAAAAAAAAAAATCGATTTTAAGTTTTTAGTTTTAACTATCTTAAAAACTATTTTAAACTGGGTGTGGTGGTGTACACCTGTAATCCCAACAGCTCAGGAGGTTGAGGCAGGAGGATTGGGAGTTCAAAGCCAGTCTCAGCAACTTAGCAAGACCCTGTCCTAATAAAATATAAAAAAAGATTGGAGATGTGGCTCAGTGTTTAAGTATCCCTGAGTTCAATCCCCAGTACCAAAACCAACAACAAGAAACTATTTTAAGAGAAATACTTTAAATACCATTTTCCCCAAGGATCCATGTTAGGCCACACCACCAGGAAATTTAAAGTTGTTTATTATTTTGAAATAATTTTTAAAAGTAGAAACTACTGACTTTTTTTTTCTGTTTTTGTTTTTCTCTCTCTCCCTCTCTTTCTCTCAGGGCCTTGCTAAATTGCTGAGGCTGGGTTTGGACTTGTGAATCTCCTGCCTCAGCCTCCTGTGCCCCTGGGATTATAGTATGCCTGACTACACCTAGTTCAAGCCCTTAAAGGTTTTTAAAAATTTTTTATTATTTTCTTTTTAGATATGCATGACAGTAGAGTATATTTTGGCATATTAAATATACATGGAGGGGTTGGGGTTGAGGCTCAGCTGTAGAGCGCTCGCCTTGCACGTGCGAGACCCTGGGTTCAATTCTCAGCACCACATACAAAAATAAACAAGTGAAATAAAGGTGTTGTGTCCAACTACAACTAAAAATAAATAAATAAATATTTTTTAAAAAGAGTATGACATCACTCAAAAAAAAAAAACATACATGGAGGGCTGGGGTTGTGGCTCAGTAGTACGGCGCTTGCCTAGCATGTGTGAGACACTGGGTTTGATCCCCGGAACCACGTAAAAATAGAAAATAAAGGTATTAAGTTCATCTACAACTAAAAAAAAAATTAATAAAAAATACATGGAGTATTGAGTTATACTAGTCGTATATTCACATAAGAACATAGGAAAAGTTATGCCTGATTCATTCTACTGTCTTTCCTATTTCCAAACCCCCTTCCTTCCCTCATTTCCCTTTGTCTAATCCAATAAACTTCCCTCCCTCCACCATTTTTTTTTTTTAATTGTGAGACAGGGTCTCACTAAGTTGCCCAGGCCAGCCTCAAACTTGCCATCTTCCTGTCTTAGTCTCTCTACTAGCTGGGATTATAGGAATATGCCACCACACCTGGGTAAAGTGTTCTTATCCACTTTCTTTTATTTGCCTAGTATAATGTCATTTACTATACTTTGATGCCTGTGGGAACCAAAAGGAAAAGAAAGGAAAGGACTGGGCAAAGGAAAATAAACTTGAGAATTTTTTTCTATTATCTATTAGCAACTTTATTAATAAAAGTTTTGGTATGAAAAGCTAATCAAATTAAGAATTTCAATACCTAGGGGCTGAGGTTGTGACTCAGTGCATGTTTGAAGCACTGGGTTGGATCCTCAGTACCACATAAAAATAAATAAATAAAATAAAGGTATTGTGTCCATCTACAACTAAAAAAATATTAATTTTTTTAAAAAATAATTGCAATAACTATTTATGATAGGCTGAATAATGATCCCCATAATATGGCATTCTAATCACTGGAACCTTTGAATATTATTTGATATGGCAAAAGGGACTTCACCACTGTGACAAGTTAAGGACCTAGAGATGAGGGGATTATCCTGTATCACCTGGGTGGACTCTAAATGTACCCACAAGTGTTTCCTTCTTTCTTTTTTTAATTTTTTAGCTGTATTTAGTATTATTTTATTTATATTTATTTATTTTTATTTTTTTAGTTGTAGATGGATGTAATACCTTTATTTTATTTATTTATTTTTATGTGGTACTGAGGATCCAACCCAGGGCCTCACACACACTAGGCAAGCACTCTAGCACTGAGCAACCACCCCAGCCCACAAGTGATACTTTAAAAAGGAGACAGGGAGATTTTATTATGGTCAGAGGAGAAGGTGACCCAGTGGTGGTAACAGAGAAAAGAAGGATGCATTTTAAAGATGGAAAAAGGGACCATAAGGCAAGGAATACAAGTAGTCACTAGATACTAAAAAGTAAAGGAAAGTCTCTCCCCTTGAGAGCCTCCATAAGAAACCCTGCTGACACACTGACTTCAACCTGGGAAAAGTGATTTGAGACTTCTGATCTCCAGAATTGTTTGATAATATATTTGTGTTGTTTTAGATCACCAAATTTGTGGTGATTTGTTACATCAAGAATAGGAAACAAATATACTGCGTTAATGGAAAACAAATTGGTAAAATTCTAAATTCCTGTTTTTGCACTATGGAAATCTAAAAAGAAAATTTTGGAAAGATATGCTGGAGGCTACACTAGAAATACATATGAGTTCTAATCAAGAAGCCTAATGGAGCAGGTGCACTGTTGTGGGCTCGGGAGGCTGAGGAGGAGTATTGCAAGTTCAAGGAAGTATTGCAAGCTCAGCAATTTAGTGAGGACCTAAGCGATTTAGTGAGACTGTCTCAAAAAAATGGCTGGTTACTTAGCTCAGTGGTAAATTTCCCCTGGGTTAAATCCCTAGTACCCCATCTCCTCATCCCCTTCAAAAAGAAACCTGATGGTCTCAAGGGAACAATGAACAATTCTCTTACATTTTGGAGTAAGCATAGCATAGAAGACATCTCTATGCTATTAGTCAAAGCTCTTGAGAGAAGCCCCAAAGGAATATGAAAATAAGATAAATGACATAAAATTTATTATAAACATGTATAAAGAGCAAAATTGAATCATACATAGTAATGAAATTGAACTTTTAGGAATTGCTGCTCAAAAATAATTGGCCAATTCATTAGTTTAATTCCTCTTCACAGCTCTGAGTATATGTATCCCTTTCGTTGGCATAAACCTAAAAACTAGAAGAAAATAAAGAATGCATAATGAAGGACTGGGGATGTGGCTCAGAGATAAAGCACCCCTGGGTTCAATCCCAAGTACCTAAAAACAAAACAAAATCCTCAAAAAAACATTTTAAAACTGGTGGTTTTACTGCTCTCACAGAAAAGCCAAAAATTAAGTCAGCTCTATGAGCTAACATAATCTAGAGATTTCTCATCTTTTAATACATATTTTTTTAGTTGTTGGTGGACCTTTTATTTACTTATTTATATGCAGTGCTGAAAATCGAACCCAGTGACTCACACATGTGAGGCAAGCACTCTACTGCTGAGCTACAATTCCAGCCCCAAGAGATTTCTCATTTTTGTCTCTCTCTCTCTTTTTTTTTTTTTTTTTGGCAGCAGGGATTGAACCCAGGGGCACTGAGCTACATTCCCAGCCTAAGTCTTTTCTATTTGTTATTTTGAGACAGGTACAGACTAAGTTGCTTAGAACCTCACTAAGTTGGCAAGGCTGGTTTTGAACTTGAAATCCTCCTGTTTCAGCCTCCTGAGTTGCTAGGATTACAGGCATGTGCCACCATGCCTGGGTTTCTTTTCAGTTTTTTTTTTTTTTTTTTTTTTTTTTAGGTTGACACAATATCTTTATTTTATATCTGTGTGGTACTGAGGATGAAACTCTGTGCCTCATGCATACTAGGCGAGCTCTCTACTACTGGGCCAAAACCCCAGTCCCCGCCTCTTTTCATTTTTGTTTTTAGGTCCTGGGATTGAACTCAGGGACACCTTACCACTAAGCTACATCCTCAACCTTTTTTATTTTAAAGACAGGATCTCATTAAATTACTGAGGCTGGCTTCCAACTTCTAATTCCCCTGCCTCTGCCTCCCAAAGCACTGGGATTACAAGCATGCACCACTGTGCCCAGCAGTTTTCTCATTTCTCTAAGGCTTCATAGATATGAGTCAAATCATACCTCTTCAGCTATTTTGGGCCAGAATTGGGTTTGGGGGCATAGACAGAACAATCTATACCCCTGAGGTACAGAGATGGTAAAAGTCAATATGTGATTGCTCATTTCACAAAGTTTCCCATGTCAGACTTTAAATGACACATAAACCGCTCAAGGTTTCTGAATGGCATGGAGTATGGATTTTGCTTCTTATTTGACAAATTCTGGAGCAAAATGAGGAAAACAAATTACCAAGTAATTTTAACTTTTCTGCAGTTTTTTTTTTTTTTTTTTTTTTAGTTCACCAAATGTTCTCACATATTGTATAAACATCTTATATAAGAAGTGGGCAGAAATGGTGCATTAAGAGAGAGAGAGAGAGAGACTTTTGATCATTTATCAGAACAAGGACTATTTTCTACCAGATGTCATGCACTGGTTTGAATCCAGTGTTTTCCTTTAAGTACCTGTGTGTCAAAGACATTATTTAGCATAATTCCATACTGATGAGAGAGGCAATCGGAAAGCCAGCGACAATCATGGATGACCTAAGGAATCAGAAGAGGGAGACAGTTATTAGAACCTGGTTGCTAATCTTCTAGCAAAGAAATCAGCTTAAATACTCACCTTTAGAATTCTCTTGTCTTCTAATATCATCTGAAGTCCATTGTTGAAAGCTCGACTTCCCAGAAGGAAAATGTCAAATAAGTAAACTCGGCTATTTGTGGCCACCTATAATAAACCACATCATTAGGATAAGGAGCAAGTGGGGAAGTGGATCTGAAGACCAAGAATATAAGACATAGGACTGGAGTTGTAGCTCAGCAGTAGGGTACTCACCTAGCATGTGCAAAGCACTGGGTTTGATCCTCAGTACCACATAAAAATGAATAAAAATAAAATAAAGGTATTGTGTCCAACTACAACTAAGAAAAAAAAATTTTTAAAAAGAATATAAGACGTGGGGGCTGGGTTTATGGCTCAGTGGTAGAGCACTCACTTAGCATGCATGAGGCATTGGGTTTGATCTTCAGCACCTCACAAAAATAAAATAAAGATATTGTGTCCACCTAAAACTAAAAAAATAATATTAAAAAAAAAGAATACAAGAGATGGGCCAGGTGTGGTGGTACACACACCTGTAATCCTAGTGACTCAGGAGGGTGAGATAGGAGGAGCACAAGTTTAAAGCCAGCCTCAGCAACTTAGCAAGGCCCTAAGTAACTTATAGAGACATTGTCTCAAAATAAAATAAATATAAAAAGGGTTGGGGATGTGGCTTAGTGGGAAAGCACTCCTGGGATTCCTGGTAGCAAAATAAAATAAAATAAAAGGACTAGAGCTAGAAATATAGCTCAGTGGTAGAGCACCCCTAGGTTCAATCCCCAGTACAGCACACATGAAAAAAGAAAAAAAAAAAAAAAGACATGGATAAAATATTTAACACCATCAGTGTTAAATAAATAATAGATACTCAATGATTCTTAGGGAAAACAAGTTTAAATTGATCCTACATAGTTAAAAAAGATACAGTGGGGCTTGGGGTACAGCTCAATGGTAAAGTGCTTGCCAGGCATCCGTGAAGCCCTGGGTTGGATCTCCAATACAACAGACACGATCACTGTAATTTTTCAAAGAAAAGAAAAGGATAAGCTGGTGAGTAAGACTTCCACTATTTATCCTCTCAACTTTTTTACTCCCTTTGGTACCAGGGATTTAACCTAGGAGCATTTAACTACTGAACAAAACCCCAGTCCTCTTTATTTTTTATTTTGAGGCAAGGTCTTGCTAAGAGGCTGGCTTTGAACTCGCCATTGTCCTTTCTTTTCTTTCTTTTTTTTTTAACAACTAAGATCAGAACAGGGAAGAAGAGCATGAGGAAAAGATTAACATTAAACAGAGACGAGTGGGGGGACAGAAAGGGAGAGAGAAGGGAAACTATGGAAATGGAAGGAGACCCTCATTGTTACACAAAATTACATATAAGAGTTTGTGAGGGGAAAGGGGAAAAAAAAAAAAAAAAAAACAAGGGAGAGAATCTTTTTTTTTTTTTTTTTTTAGGTTTTTGGCGGATACAACATCTTTGTATGTGGTGCTGAGGATCGAACCCGGGCCACATGCATGTCAGGCTAGCGCGCTACCGCTTGAGCCACATCTCCAGCCCCCGCCATTGTCCTTTCTCACCTCCTAAGCAGCTGGGATTGCAGGTATGTGCCACCACACCCAGCTACAGTCTTAACTTTAATGTTTACCAGTTTCACCTATGCCATTCTAATTGTGATATGTGAAATATGTATTTAATCCCCCTCTAATTTCCAGACTTACAGCTTCAGAAACCCTTGGAGTCTCCATAGTGATGAGTGTCTTTTATATGCTAATGAGAAGAAAATAGGGCTGGGGATGTGGCTCAGTGCTCAAGTATTCCTGAGTTTAATCCCCAGGTACCAAAAAAATTAAAAAAGTAAACAATAAATAAACACACAAAAGGTCTGAGTTTGGAGGGTTTCTAGATAGCTAAGCATAAGGAAGTTTCTGGAGGGTGGCATACCCCTTCTTTCAACATTTTACCCTATGGGTCTCTTCCATCTGGCTGATTATCTGCATCCTTTATAACCTTTATCTTATATGAGTAAATGTTGAGTAAAAATGTTTTCCTGGGTTCTGTGAGTTACTACAGCAAATTAATTAAACCTGAAAAGCTAGTTGTGGGAACCCCCAATTTATAATCAGATACAGGTTGTGTCCTGTGCTTCTGACTGGTATCTAAAGTGAGGGGCTGTCTTGTGGGACTGAGTAATTATTAATTCTGTGAAAAATAAAAAGTTTGTTCAAGAAAAGAAAAACAATCTGGATCAGCAGGAAGTAACAGTTCAAGACATAGTATTACTAACATAAATCTTGAATTCTGTCTTAACTAAAAATTGTGATGTAACTAAGTTAGGAGGTGCTATGAAGGTGCTAAAAGGAGCATTTTTACTATAGTAAATGTTCACAGAAAATGTGTAAAACTTATGAATCAAGATACAGCAATACACACATTATTAAAAATAATAATAATCTTTCCCAGCTTTGACCTATCTTTCTGAGTATTTCAATATGTTAAAAGTAGTAACCTTTACAAATGAATTATCTTTCACTGTGCTTTTGAAAATATAATTGTCTTTCAATGTGCTACATAAATTTACTTTGCTTTAACAACTGTATAATGAAAGTCTTAAAAAAAACTGCCTCTGAAGGAGTATTAGTGTAAGAATTTTTCTTTCCTTGTTAAACTTTTACCATTATTTGATTTTTTTTTTTTTTTTTTTTTTGGCTTTTAATGCACAGTTGATGTGATACTTGGATTTAAAAAAATAATCATCTTACAAATTTTTTTTTTAATTTAAAAAATTTAAAAAAATAATCATCTTTGGGCTGGGACTATAGCTCAGTGGCAGAGCACTTGCCTAGCACTCATGAGGCACTGGGTCCGATCCTCAGCACCACATAAAAATAAACAAATAAAACAAAGGCATTCTATCCATTTACAACTACAAAAAGAATTTTTAAAAATTAATCATTGCAGGAAGCCACCCATTAATTACTTGAGGGTCTTCTCAAGTAATGGAGCCACAAAGATTTAGTTTTTTCCTTGAGAACTATCTTTGGCTTCCAGGGGTGCATTAGATTGCCCGAAGCAGATGACCTCTGTTTCCAATGAAATAGGAAGACCCCTCCTGTAGCTCCAAAGTTGGGTGTAACCTGTTGGGAACTGGACCTGTTGGAACCTCCTACCCTATTTGGCAAAGAACATTCCATGGAAAATCTTTGATGATCCCTCATATAAATAAAGCAAGAGTAGGCTCCATTTTGCTCTTTTCAGTATAGAAGCTCGATCCCTAAGATTGGCTAGCCCATCCTGCCCCTGCTTTTAAAATTTTCTGTGTCCTGTGAATTTTTTTTTTTTTTTTTTGCTACACTATTTTCCTTAGCTTTTATTTGACAGCCAGCGCATTCCACCAAGAGGAACCCCATTTTCAACTGCCCGTGTGGGACATGGGTGGGAACCATCTTTCTCATTCCCCAGCCATCTTGGTGGCTTCTCTTGGTTGGAGCTAACCCACACCTTAATGCTGGAAGATGACAAAAACATCACTGGAGGCTATTAACTTAAGTGGAAAGTATGTGCTAGAGTTCAGGGGTATTCTGAAGATAATTAGGCAGGGCAAAGTGAAATTGGTCATCCTCACCAACACTTTCCCAGTTCTGAAGAAATCTGAAACAGAGTACTAAGCCATGTGGGCTCAAATTGCTAAACACCGTCATGATGGCAATAATACTGAAATGGGCACAACATGCACAAAATAATACAGATTATGCCCAGTGGCTATCATAGATCTAGGTGATTTCTGATATTGTTAGAAGGTGGCTATCATAGATCTAGGTAATTTCTGATATTGTTAGAAGGTGGCTATCATAGATCTAGGTGATTTCTGATATTGCTAGAAGGTAGATACATCTCAGAACAGACTGTGAAAAGCAAAACATGCAAAAAAAATTGTTTTAACTTTTTTGGGGGGATGGGGTGAATAATAGAAGTTCAGTGGAGTAGACAAAGGAGAAAGAAGGGAAGGGAGGGAGGATGGGAATAGGAAAGACAGTAAAATGATTCAGACATAACTTTCCTATGTTCATATATGAATACACAAGAATGAGATTCTAATTTGTATAAGTGGGGCTGGGGATGTGGCTCAAGCAGTAGTGTGCTCGCCTGGCATGCGTGCGGCCCGGGTTCGATCCTCAGCACCACATACAAACAAAGATGTTGTGTCCGCTGAAAACTGAAAAATAAATATTTAAAAAAATTCTCTCTCTCTCTCTCTCTAAAAAATAAATAAACTTTAAAAAAATAGAATAAGTTATACTGCATGTATGTATAATATGTCAAAATACACTCTAATGTCATATATATACAAAAAGAATAATTTTTTTAAAAATGCCAGAGATTGTTTAAAAAAAATTAAACACATAAGCCCAAGGGCTTGATTGGGGAAAATGTGCCTATTAATTTGCTTCCAGTCACAAAGAGGACATCTATAACTAATTGGATAGTCATTCCCTTTGGTACTTAGGAAATTAAAGGGGACAAATTCAGAAATAACCTAGAGTTATCCAAGCATGTATTACCAGAAAGTCCTTCATTCTGTTTTGTTAGAGAAAAGTTTTTTTGTTTAAGTAATTTGCTTTTGTGCTAACTTGGTTTTCTAAGAGCTAAGGTTTACCAATTAAGTGCAGGGAACAAGAGAGAGGCAATCTAATACCAAGCAAAATTAGGCTCAGCCACCTCTATTCCTTTTCCTTGGAGAAGTTGAATATTGCAGAAGGAGGAATTTAAGAGGGCAGATTGCTAACTCAGTTGGCTATATTCTTGGAAAAAATATTCTCATAGTGACTCAAACCGCTGGTTGAGGATACAGCTTGCTCTCTTGACCACCTTGCATACTGATGCTTCTGGCTTGACTCAAAGGTAGCTTACTCATCCTCTAGTTATTTAAGGCTCACTTCAAACTTCTTTTGATATAATGGTACCCTCATCTCTAGGAAACTCACCTAGTGTGGCAGAGACATGTATCAAACCTAACTTCAGAAAGATGGTCAAAGTTGGGAAAGAAGATCTCCTGCAGAATCTGTGAGATAGCAATGATAGCTATTAAAGTGAATCTATTAGAAGTTCCTTCTTTTGAAAAGAATAAATTGAGCACTAAAAATATGAGGTACATTCCCAACAAGTTACAGAATAATAATAGCAGGGATAACAGAGAGAAGACAATTAATAATATATTGAATGTACAATTATTTAAAAATAAAAAGTTTTAAAAAATCTTTTACCTGAAGCCAACACAGTTTCCCATGGCGGCACACGTTAGCTCCTTCTGCAGCCACACTCAGGACACTCTGCTTCTTGATATGGAGCATCTGGTAAGATAAGGAAGAAAAGGGACAGGTGTGGTGGTGCACACTTGTAAACTCAGCACTCAGGAGGTTGAGGCAGGAGGATCAGAAGTTCAAAGTCAGTCTTAGCAATTTAGGAATACCCTATCTTAAAATTAAAACTAAAAAAAATAAATAAAAATAAAAACAGGGCTAGGAACATAGCTCAGTGGTAGAGTGTCAATGGATTCAATCCCCAGTAGAAGAAGAAAGGAGGAGGGAGAAAAAGAAGGGGAAAGAAAGGGGAAGAAAAAGAGGAAAAGAAAGGAGGAGAATAAAAGAAATTCCAGGGAACAAATATTGGCATCATAACACCATGAATGGCATCTGTGATAAACAAAGTACATCATTTTCTCTAATTTTTTTTGTTTGTTTTTGGTACTGGGGATTGAACACAGGAGAATTTTACCACTGAGCCACATGCCCAGCCCTTTTTATTTTGAAACACGTTTTCGCTGAGTTGCCCATGCTGGTCTCAAACTTGTGATCCTCCTGCCTCAGCCTCCCAGATGGCTAGAATTATAGGTGTACACCATTGTACCTTGCCTCAACTTACAAATCTGACCAATCTAAAACACTGATTCAGATTCACAAGCATACATAAATCATCACTGAACACTTCTGATCCTCTTTTTAGTTTTGGTAAATGTATTCCACAACTGGAAGATAAATCACTCATACCCCAAATGCTAATGAGAATTAATTATAAGTGATACCTTTTATTTTCACAGATGGTGCTGGAAAAATTCTAGTATTTAAGCCAAGATTCTTTAGGCAAACTGTGGTGCCCTAACACAGGCAATTTACTACATCTGAAAGGAACACAATAACTACTGTTCAGAATTACAGAAATAAGTGGGGTGAGTGTGAGGTGTCACATGCCTGAAATCCCAGCAACTTAGTATTGCTGAGGTATGAGAATTGCAAGTTTGAGGCCAGCCTCATTAACTCAGTGAAGCTCTAAGAAACTCAGCTCTGTTTCAAAATAAAAAATAAAAAGTCTTGGGGCTGGGGTTATGGCTCAGCAGTAGAGCACTCACCTAGCACGTGTGAGGCTCTGGCCTCAATCCTTAACACCATATAAAAATAAATAAATAAAATAAAGGCATTGTGTCCAACTACAATTAAAATAAATAAATAAATAAAAAGTATTAAAAGACTTGCAGCTATCACCCAGTGGTGAAGCACCCCTGGGTTCAATCCCCAGTACAAAAAAAATAAATACAAAATAAAAGGCAAAGTATCTAAATAGATAGTTCACCAAAGAAGTGACACAAGTGGTCAATAAGCTCACAGAAAGATGTTCATCATTTTTAGACATCAAGGAAATGTAAATCAAAATCATAATGAAATACCCCTTCACACAAGCCAGATGACTATAATAAAAAAATGACAGATAATAACAAGTATTGACAAGGATATGAAAAAAGTAAAAATCCTCATATACTACTAGTCAGGATGTAAAATATCACAGGCAGCAGCTTTGGAAAAGTCTGGCCAGTCCTCAAAAAGTTAAAAAGTTACTAAATAATCCAGTAAATTCCCTACAAGGTATCTATCCAAGAAAAATAAGTTTTATTTGGATATGTTCATATAAAAACTTGTATATGAATGTTCATAGAAGCATTATTAATAACACCCCTAAAGTATAAACAACTCAAATGTCCATCAAATGGTGAATGAGGGCTGGGGATATAGCTCAGTTGGTACAGTGCTTGCCTCACATGCACAAGGCCCTGGGTTCAATCCCCAGCACCACACACACACACACAAATATATGGTGAATGAATAAAATGTAGTATATCTATAAATATAGTATTATTAAGCAATAAGAAGATAAAAAGAAGTAAAATACTAATATACCCTACAGCATGGATGAAATTTCCAAACGTTATATTAAATAATCAAAGATCACCTATTTCATGACTGATTTTATATTAAATGTCCTGAAGAGTTAAATTCACAGAGACAGAAAGTAAATTAGTGGTTGCTGGGGGCTGAGACAGGGTTGGGAGTAATGGCTAAAAGGTGGGGAGCATGGGGTTTCTTTCTAGAGTATTGAAAATATTCCAAAATTCATTATGATGGCAGAGAGACAACTCTGTGAATACCCTAAAGGCCAGTGAGCTATACATTTTCCAAAGGTGAATCATATGACATTTGAATTATATCTCAATAAAGGTTTTAAGAAAAATAAAAAAGAATCTGTTGAAACTCTTCCCTTTAAAAATGCACCCCCCACACACACATGTACAAGCCTGCATCCAACAGAAAGTTCAGTTATTCTCCTAAAGCCCATCTGTGCACTAGTCTGTAGGCTAATTAGTTTTTGCCACTTCTCAAATTAATAAATGATTATTGAGAAACTGCCTAGGTACAGCATCCAGGGTGTTCCTTTTAAAATCAAAGTCAGATAACTTCTGACTGTTCTCTGAAACTGTCAATGGCTTTCCATGTTACTCAGGTCAAAATCAAAATCCTGAAAAGCCTGACCTGATCTGCCTCCCACCCACTTCTATCTCCTACCACTCTTCTCTATTGTGGTCCAATCACACTAACCTCCCTGCTGTTCCTCCACACAAGTCAGGAACGCTTCAGCCTCCAGCTTTTTTTTTTTAGAGAGAGAATTTTTTAATATTTATTTTTTTTTTTAGTTTTCGGCAGACACAACATCTTTGTTTGTATGTGGTGCTGAGGATCGAACCTGGGCCGCACGCATGCCAGGCGAGCGCGCTACCGCTTGGGCCACATCCCCAGCCCCACCTCCAGCTTTTTGTACATGCTAATTCTACTTTGCTTAAATTCTTCACCCAGATACCCACACGACTAGCTTCCTTACTTCCTTCAGGTCCCTATTCCAATGTCATCTCTTCAGAGAAGTTTTTCTTGTCCATCCATATGAAATAGGACCTCCCTGTCACCACTCTATTCTCTATGCCTTGTTTTTCTTCATTGCAATGACTGCCAGCTAATACACAATTATCTATTTACTGTCCTTTTAAAGAATTTTTTAAGTTGTAAACAAACACAATACCTTTATTTTCCTTATTTTTTTAATGTGGTGCTGAGGATCAACCTGAATGTCTCATGCATGTGAGGCAAGTTCTCTGCCACTGAGCTATAACCCCAGCCTTCTTTACTATCTTATATAAGGATGTAAATTCCTTGAGAGTTAGAATTTTGTCTTGATTATCTCAGAACAATGCCCGACATGTAGCAAACACCCCAAATATTTTGTTGAGTTAATAGAGAAACATGTCAGGCATCAAAGATCTTATAATTAAAAAAAAAAAAAATCTATAGGCGGGCAGGCTGGGGTTATGGCTCAGTGGTAGAGCACTTGTCTTGCACATGCAAGTCCCTGGGTTCGATCCTCAGCACCATATAAAAATAAATAAATAAATAAATAAAGTTTTTTAAAAAATCTATGAAACACAAATATAATACCATTCCCAATATTAGAAATGATTGAGGATAATACTTACTGCAGCACCAAACTTCTGCTGGAACTGATCAATGACTATGTATGTCACCTCTTCTTCCTCTATAAGAGAAGCATAGCATTAAATATATTTATCTTCCTTGGCAATAGAAAAGCCTTCCCACCAGCTTTGGCCACACTCATAAACTCTTACTCTATTGTATCTCAAACGTCTACTGTTGTTTCATTATCATCTGTGTCAGAAAATACAAATCAGCATCCTGTTTGTCCATTGAGAGTAGATAAAAGTCCTACTAACTATAACCTTATCCCCTCTACAATACTAGGGATTGAACCCAGGTGTGGTATACTATTGTATACCACTGAATTATGTTCCCAGCTCTTTTTATTTTTTAACTGAAACACATTCTAAATTGCTAAGACTGGCTTTGAACTTGTAATCCTTTTACCTCAGCCTCCTGAGTAGCTGGGATTATGGGTATGTGCCACTATGCCAGCAATAATCTTACAAATGAACTATCTATTCATTTCCTGTGGTAATCTGTAATATTTCCCTACTCATAGATATGCTTTTTTTTTTTTTTTTTGTACTGGGGATTGAACCCAGGGCACTGTACCACTGAGCTATATCTCCAGTCCTTTTTATTCTTAATTTTGAGACAGGGCTCTCTCTAAATTGCTGAGGGTCTTGTTAAATTGCTAAGGCTGGACTCAAACATGAAATCTGCCTGCCTCAAGCTCCTGAGTGGCTGAGATTACAGTCTTGTGCTCCCACACCTGGAAAGATTTGTTTTGAACACCTCAAGTCATGCACTTTTATTTATTGATTGATTGATTGAGTCAGGGATTAAACCCAGGGGCAATTAACCACTAAGCCACATCCCCAGTCCATATTTATTTTGAGACAGGATCTCACTAAATTTCTGAGGCTGGCTTTTTGAACTTGTGATCCTCCTGCCAGCCTTCCAAGTAGTTGGGATTATAGGAGTGTTCCAATGCACCTGGCAAATCATGTACTTTTTTTTAAATATTTATTTTTAGTTTTAGGTGGACAAATATCTTTATTTTTATGTGGTGCTGAGAATCGAACCCAGTGCCTCATGCATGCTAGGCGAGCTCGCTACCACTTGAGCCACATCCCCAGCACCATTCAATCATGTACTTTTTTAAAGCGTGTTTATAAAACAAAGTAATGGTTTAAAAGAAATGAGCCCTGGAGATGGGCCTATGCCCAATTTTTTAGAGTTCTCTAGGTACTAATAATTACTTTTAAAAAATGATATAATTGAAAATAATTAGATTATAGGAGGTATGGCCCAGTAGAGTAATTGCCTTAAGGCCCTGTGTTCAATCCTCAGTAGTAATAACAATAATCTAGTTGTATAATTTAACATAGAGGAGGTCTTCTTCTTTTCCTTGTCTTTCTTTTTTGTGGTGTTGGTTTGAATATAGGGCCTCGTACATGCTAGACAAGGGTTCTGTTATTGAGCTATATCCCCAGTCCCTCTTTAGCTTCCAACCTCTAAGGCGGAGTGCCACTGGACACATACATTTTCCCTTTGTACCTACACTCTCTTGGTGACCTCATCTAGTTTTAGATTTTAAATAAATATCATCTATGGGCTTACTTCTGAATCCTTTCTCATACCTTGCTTCTCATCTTAAGCTTTTATTCAAATTTAAATTGACCAAAACTGAATTCTTAATCAGCTTCTCAAAATCTTTTCCACTCATAGTCTTTCCTACCTCATTATAATAGCAACTCCACACTTCTAGCTGCTCTTATAAAACCCCTGAAATTGTCCTTGATTCCTCTCTTTATCTCATACCAATATTTGTCAGTATGCCCCATGGGCTCTACCTTTAGCATATATTCAGAATTCCAACACTTCTTACTCTACTGCCACCATCAGGGTCTAAAGCCACCATATCCAACTGTTTTAATTATTTCTTAGCTTCCTGACTGGTATCCATGTTTTTACCTTTGCTCCACTTTCAGTACCCATATAACATCCAGAATGAGCTTTTTTTTAAAAAAAAAAAAAAAAAAAAAAAAGAAATATTTATTATTTCTCATTACTGTGTAAATCGACTAGATGCTTCTGTCAGTCCTGTTTGGGAACTTTATGCATAAAGTGAGCTTTTTAAAATAGAATTCAGGGGGCTGGGGATGTGGCTCAAGCGGTAGCGCGCTCGCCTGGCATGCATGCGGCCCAGGTTCAATCCTCAGCACCACATACAAACAAAGATGTTGTGTCTGCCGAAAACTAAAAAATAAATATTAAAAATTCTCTCTCTCTCTCTCTCTCTCAAAAAAAAAAAAAAAGAATCAAAAAATGGGACGGTATCAAACTTAAAAGCTTCTTCACAGCAAAAGAAACAATCAAGAATGTGAAGAGAGAGCTTACAAAATGGGAGAAAATCTTTGCCATCTGCACCTTGGAAAGAGCATAAATCTCCAGGATATATAAAGAACTCAAAAAACTTAACACCAGGAGCCGGGTGCATCGGTGCATGCCTGTAATCCCAGTCTTGGGAGGCTGAGCCAGGAAGATCACAAGTTCAAAGCCAGCCTCAGTAACAGTGAGGTAATAAGCAACCCAGACCCTGTCTCTAAATAAAATATAAAATAGGGCTGGGGATTTTTTGTATTTTATTTTATTTTTTAAAGTCACATAAAACAGAGAAGATTTATTTATTTTTTTAAGAGAGAGAGAGAATCTTTAATATTTATTTTTTAGTTTTCGGCAGACACAACATCTTTGTTTGTATGTGGTGCTGAGGATCAAACCCGGGCCGCACGCATGCCAGGCAAGCGCACTACTGCTTGAGCCACATCCCCAGCCCTTTTGTATTTTATTTAGAGACAGGGTCTGTGATGTGGCTCAGTGGTCAAGTGCCCCTGACTTCAATCGAACCTCCGCCCCCGCCCCCCCCCAAAAAAAAACCTTAACACCAAAAAAAACCAAATAACCCAATCAATAAATGGGCAAAGGAACTGAACAGCCACTTCACAGAAGAAATAGGATCTGTCAACAAATATATGAAAAAATATTCAACATCTCTAGCAATTGGAGAAATGCAAATTGAAACTACACTGTGATTTCATCTCACTCCACTCAGAATGGCAATTATCAAGAATACAAGTAATAATAAGTGTTGGCGAGGATGTGAGGAAAAAGATACACTCGTACATTGCTGGTGAGACTGCAAATTGGTGCAATCACTCTAGAAAGCAGTATGGAGAGTCCTCAAAAAACCTGGAATGGAACTACCATTTGACCCCGTTATCCTACTCCTTGGCATATAACCAAAGGAATTTAAATCAGCATACTATAGTGACACAGCTACATCAATGTTTATAGCAGCTCAATTCACAATAGCTAAGCTATGGAACCAATCTAGGTACTCTTCAACAGATGAATGGATAAAGGAAATGTGGTACATATACCCAATACCCAATAGAGTATTACTAAGCCTTAAAGAAGAATGAAATTATGGCATTTGCCGATAAACTAGAGACTATCATGTTAAGTGAAATAAACCAATCCCAAAAAAACAAAGGTCGAATGTTCTCTCTGATATGTGGATGTTGACTCACAATAGGTGGTGGGTAGATTAAAAGAGGGGAAGTGAAAGGAGGGGAGGAGGGATGAGAATAGGAAAGACAGTAGAATGAATCAGACATAACTTTTTATGTTCATATACGAATACACAACCATTGTAACTCCACATCATGTACAACTAGAAGAATGGGAAATTACACTCCATGTATGAACTTGTATGTATAATATGTCAAAATACATTCTACTCCCATGTATAACTAAAAAGAACAAAGAAAAAAACAAAAACAAAAAAACTTTCCGGTGAAAAATTGGAGTTAAAATATATTCTATAGGGCTGGGGCTATAGCTCAGTGGCAGAGCACTTGCCTAGCATGTGTGAGGCACTGGGTTCAATCCTCAGCACTACAAAAAAATAAATAAATAAAATAAAGTCATGCTGTCCATCTATAACTATAATTTTTAAAAAATAATATTTATAATAGTATAAAAATATGAAATAGGGTTGGGGCTGGGGCTCAGTGGCAGAGCACTTGCCTGGCATTTGTGAGGCATTGGGTTTGATCCATAACACCTCATACAAAAATAAATAAAATAAAGGCGTGCTGTCCATCTACAACCACAAAAAAATTTTAAAAATACAAAATAATTATGGGTAAATAGGATATAAGATATGAGAGACTTAAAACTCTAAGAATTATAAAACACTGCTGGGAAATAAAAGAAGATCTAAACAAATGGAGAAATATACCAGGTTCAAATATTGGAATACTCAATATTGTTCATATGTCAATATTTCCCAAACTTGTGTATAGATTCAATATATCCCAATTAAAAGTCTAGAGATTTTTTAGCTTAAGAAATGGAGAAACAGATTCTGTATATATATATATATATATATATATATATATTTTTTTTTTTTTTAAATACGTATTTTCTAGTTGTTGATGGACCTTTATTTTATTCATTTATTTATATGTGGTGCTGAGAATCGAACCCAGTAGCTCAGAGGTAGAGCGCTTGCCTAGCACATGTAAGGCACTGGATTCTATCCTTAGTACCACATAAAAATAAATAAAATAAAGGGGTTGTGGCTCAGTGGTAGAGTGCTTGTCTAGCATGTTTGAGGCACAGGTTTTCTGAAGAATCTCCATACTGCTTTCTAGAGTGATTGCATCAATTTGCTGTCCCACCAGCAATGTACGAGTGTACCTTTTTCCTCACATCGTCACCAACATTTATTGTTACTTGTATTCTTGACAATTGCCATTCTAAGTGGAGTGAGATGAAATCAGGTTCTTAACACCATATCTAAATAAATAAATAAATATCCATCAATAACTAAATTTTTTTAAAAAGGTATTGTGTCCATAAAAACATTTTAAAAGAGAGAGAGGAATAAATGGGAATTCATCAAAATTAAAAATATCGGGCTGGGATTGTGGCTCAGTGGTAGAGTGCCTGCCTAGCATGGGCGGGACCTGGGTTTGATCCTCAGCACCATATAAAAATAAAGGCATTGTGTTGTGTCCATCTACACCTAAAAAATAAATATTTTTTTAAAAAAGAGTTTAAAAAATTAAGAATATCCATTCTACAAAAGATATTTTAAGAAAAGGAAAAGTCAAACCACAGATATTTGGAGTAATCATTTGCCAAGCATTTCTCTGAGAACAAAACTTATATCCAGAATATAGAACTCACAACACTGAGAAAGAAAACTAGCCAATAAGAAAATGGGCAAAAATTATGAAAAAAAAGTTCCATATTCAGATGGCAAATAAGCACAAGAAAAGACTCTTAGCATTCTTAGCTATCAGGAAAATGCAAATTAAAACCACAAAGAGATATTATTACATATGTATTAGAATGGCTAAATTTTTTTTAATTAAAAAAAAAAAGTTCTCCAGTGACTTCTCTTCTCACTTCAGACAGTTAAGGCTGATATCCCTTCAAGGATCTAAAAACTCCTCCTTGACCATTCATCTAGTCTCATCTACTGTTTCTTTCTCTGCTCCAGTTCCACTCATCTCCTTGCTGTCTGAGTCCCTGGCATGTCCTATTTCAGGGGTTTTATGCCTTTTTTAAAAAATATTTTTTTTTAGTTGTAGAAGGACACAATACCTTTATTTTATTTACTTATTTTTATGTGGTGCTGAGGATGGAACCCAGTACCTCATACTTGCGAGATAAGCACTCTGTCACTGAGCCACAATGCCAGCACTATGCCTTGTTTTTTATGGTTTTTGTTTTGGATGTACTAGGGATTGACAGGGATGTTCTATCAGCCTAGCCAAATACTTCTCATCATCATCATCTTCTTCTTCTTTTTTTCCTTTTGATATATGGGACTAGCATACAATATATTTTACTCATTATTCTTATTTGGTATCTGCCTCCTCCAGAGCTCAACGAGGGTAGTATCTCCAATGCGCGGCTGTAGTATGCATTCACATATCAAGTGATATTTATTTTAATTCTGAGCCTAGAAGCAGTTGCTCAGCATTTCATATAGAATTTGGATTCAGGGTTATGCCAATTCTAAAGAGTTCTGAACTATAATAAAGAGAGCCTAGAAAATTCTGAGCACTCACCTGATGGACTATACTTCAGGTCATTTAGCAAAGAGGTAGTTGGCGCCTCAGAGGCAGGTGAAGCAGGCTCGCACACATTTAGGTCTTCATCCTTCATTTTATCTATCCTGGCTCTTTCTGTATTTAGACTACCCTTACAAAAGAACAACACTTAGATGAACTTGTTTTTAATTACTGTCATATTCAGATTTTTCCTCACATTAAGGGACTGTTGTTCTCCATTAAAGAGAGGATCCTTTCACACACTGTTTACATGGGCATAAGGATGCTATCTAGAGATGGAAGAGACATCCACATTTTCCTTCTCATTTCTCTCCCCTTAGGCCATTTTAGGAATCAAGCAGCTAGTGGATGAGAGTTAAGTCTTTCTCCCTACTGTGTATTTGGAAAACCTCATAATGAAGAAAATTATCCCATCATACCTAACAGAAGATGCCTTTTCTCTCACTGCACCTTGCTCCACTTCATCCAGCAGTTCCACTGAAAAATAACCAAATAGCTTCCAACAGTTTCCAATCAGAAAGCAATTAATCATCCTCAGCCCCACAGACCCAGTGTGACTATGTATTACAAATAGTAATTGGAAGCAAAGTGTTAGAACACAAAGGGCTACATTGGCCAGCAATAAATACAGCAAAAAAGACTATCAAAAGTACCATGGAAGGGGCTAGGGTTGTGGCTCAGCGGTAGAGCGCTCGCCTTGTGTGTGTGAGACCCTGGGTTCGATCCTCAGCACCACATAAAAATAAATAAGTGAAATAAAGGTATTGTGTCCAATTACAACTAAAAAATAAATAGTAAAACAACAACAAACAAACAAACAAAAGTACCATGGAGGGGCTGGGGCTGTAGCTCAGTGGTCAAGGGCTTGCCCCGCATGTGTAAAACACTGGGTTTGATCCTCAGCACCACATAAAAATAAATAAAGATACTGTGTGTTCATCTACAACTAAATAAAATTTAAAAAAAGTACTATGGAGGGGTAAGGGGTGCAAAAGAGATGGTGGAATGAGATGGACATCATTACCCTAAGTACATGTATGAAGACACAAATGGTGTGAATATATTTTATATTCACAACCAGAAATATGAAAAATTGTGCTCTATATGTGTAATATGAATTGTAATGCATTCTGCTGTCATATATAACAAATTAGAATTAAAAAAATAAAAAAAGTACTATGGATTCCCAATATTATGTCCGAAGCTTCTTGGTTACTTAGCAGGATTAAAACTTCTCAATATGGCCCCCTTATCCTTTTACATCCCCAAGGCTGCCTTTGCTGTCATTCACATTGGTTCTAGAGTTTTTGTTTTACTCATCCCAATTCTAATGCGCCTTCCCTCACACTATACTGTTGAAGGGTAATCATATACAGATCTGTCACTGGCAACTCTCAGGCTAATGCCATTATTGCTCAGTGACATGAAAGGCAATGAAAATAGAGTGAAAATCCCAAAAGAATTACAAGAGAAATATTCCAAGGATATTATGAAACCATTTAGCTTTAACCTAATTGTTCAGGGAATCTAGGGAAACATTGTATTTCATTGATTCAGAGATGCACATTTTAAACAGCTCTGAAATTGATTGTGATTTACAATAATTGCACATTATAGCTGCATTGCAGCTTCTTTCTAAATGTTCAAAAAGTAAGAATCTTATAATTATTGACATCTTAGATTCAATACAGTACATTCAGTATTTTTTATTTTTCATGGAAAAAGTTTCTCAGAGGGCCACTGTGTTTCAAATGTCTTTTTTTTTTTTTTTTCTGGTACCAGTGAATCTAAGGCAGCAAATTGGAATTTACTAAAAATGTCAATTAGTCATTATTGTGCTCTTGATAATTCTTACTCAAGGTGTTTTCTGGGGAAATTCCTTCATGGTTGATTAGGCCATGGGACAAAAAAGGAGAAAACCATCCTCTGAGCTTAAAAATTATGAATAAAGGTCAAGACCTCAGAGAGAATTTAGGAGAAAATAAATTATATGTGTACAGATTATAGAACTGGTTAGTGTCAGCCTTCTTTGGATTAGGGAGGTGTTCTAGTGATTCCTTCACTTCTTTACAAACTCAACCACCATTCAGTTCTGTTCTAGTCAAGTTCTGCTCTGCTACAAAGGCTATTTATCCCCCTTGGTGGTGCTGGGGATCAAACCCGGGCCTGTGCATGGTAGGCCAGCACAGTTATTGAGGTACACACTCAGCCCTGAAAAGGCTATTAAAACAAAAGTAAGAATTTCAGGGCTGGGGTTGTGGCTCAGTGGTACAGTGCTTACCTGGCATGTGTAAGGCAATGGGTTCAATTCTCAGCACCACATATAAATAAATAAATAATATAAGGATCCTTTGACAATTAAAAAAAAAAAAGTAAAATTTTCACTTTCATTCAGTGGCACATGCCTATAATCCCAAAGGCATGGGAGGCATCGACAGGAAGATCTTGAGCTCAAAGCCAGTCTCAGCAATTTAAGGAGGCCCTAAGCAACTTAGCAAGACCCTGTGTGGTTGAGTGCCCTTGGCTTCAATTCCTGATACCAAAAAAAAAAAAAAAAAAAAAAGCAAAAAGAATTTCACCTTTACTATCGCCATCTTCATCACCACTATAAAAAGAAGTTCAAGGTACAAAGCATTTATGGCAGCATACTCAGTAAGAAAGGACAGTGAGGTAGCTATCCAGACCTATCTAGCTTGAAGTAGCTCTGAATTGGCAATCATTAATTTGGTGAGATTTTTATCTCCTCCTGAATTCTAGTTTTCTCACAAAGTAAAGCAATCTTTCACACAGCTGGAAAGTTTTGTTTGCAGAAGTCCTCAAACTTTCCTCAGATCTGCTCCAACAGTGAGAAATGCATAGCCCTACATCCCAGAATTCCTGTTCCTCTGCCCTTTCACCCTGCATTGATCTTTACTTCTCCTTGGAGGGCATCATTTGAGTTCTTGAAAGTGTATTGTACATCTTGCTCACAAACTGTTTTTCTCTTATAGGATTTGACTTATCTGAAGGGCAGACTAAATGAGCTTCTATAGCTACTCTTGAAGCAACAATTGGACCTACTCTTACTAAATGTCTTTGGCCAAAAGAAATGAGAACAAATTACATCCTGCAATTCCAAAATACAAAAGGTTGCTGGGTGCAGTAATGCATGCCTGTAATTCCAAAGATGTGAGAGGCTGAGGCAGGAGGATTATAAGTTCCAAGCCAGCCTCAGCAGCTTAGTGAGACCCTGCCTCAAAAAATAAAAAGGGCTGGGGATGCAGCTCAGTGACAGAGGATTCTTGGGTTCAATCCCTAGTATTACATTTAAATAAAATAAAAAATCTAAAAAGCTATGAGAACAAAATTTTTGTTTTAACTCTTGGTGGCAAAACCTGACTTGACAAACTTATTTATAGTCCACTTCATTTCACTGAGTGTGATTATTGACCCCTTTCTCTAGAAAAAAAAAATGTTTTATTACAGGGTGTTATCTAGTCTATGTTGCATTTTCTAAAAACTCAGAACAATTCTGAATTCTCACATATGTGACTTCCAGTTCTCAGAAAAGAGATTGTGAATAGATGCTGAATGTTGGTGTTTGACTAGACTACTGACCAAGGCAAACCCTTCCTATTCAGGTTCCTGACTTGGCTTGCTGGCTGACTCTATAGTTATAAGTGGACCTCAGACTGAGAAACCAAAATGATTCTAATTCTGTGAGACTATTCTATTCATAGACATCCTCTGAAACAATATAAGAAAGGATATTTCTCAAACATCAACTTTGAGAATTTAAAAATGCAATATTAAAAGACAATACCTCATTTTATTTCAAATATTGGAATGAGAGAGAGCAGTAAGTTTACTATTATAAATCCCAATACCAGAATTTAGGGAACACGAAACTCTCACCATTCACAATCTCATGCCCAAAAAACATCTTCACTCCTGGAACACTCCGGCCTGTCTCCACATTCTTCACTGTTATAGAAAGTAATTCATTTGATTAATATTAAATATTATTTTCCTAAAACTGAGAGAGGCAATATGATACTTTTTAAAATTGCTACTTTATGTCATATTATATGCTTAAAAGAGACAATAATCTGATTCCTAACTCTTCTGTGCGTAAGAGAATTAGGAGAAGTTTACGTGTCAAGTCCTCAATATACAGTCATGCTATCATTTTCTAGATGGAAGTACTATCTGTTTATTTCCACATCTCTCAGCAAAAATTAAAATAACTTGTTTCTTTTTTTCTTTCTTTTGGTACTAAGGATTAAACCCAAGGGTGCTTAACCACTGACCTGTTTATCCCCAGCGCTTTTTCATATTTTGCTTACAGATAGGGTCTTGCTGAGTTGCTTACAGCCTTGGTAAATTGCTGTGGCTGACTTTGAACTCATGATCCTCTAGCCCCAGCCTCCCAACCCGTGGCCTCAAACTTTCAATCCTGCTGCCTCAGCCTCCCAACTAACTGAGATTATAGGTATATGACACTGTGACCTATGGGAGACCTTGTGTTAAAAAAAAAAAAAAAAAGACATAGTTTAGTGGTAGAGTGTCTCTGAATTCAATTCTCAGTTCTGAAATAAATAAAAATAAAATATCCCTCACCTTTGCCCAGTAATTTCATTTCTAGGAACTATTCCTAAAAAAATAGTTGTAAGTCCAAGTACAAAAAAGTTTAAGTCTTTTGCTTTACAATGTCCAATCATTAAATTGAAGTTTTAAATAACATGAGAATATGCTTCTTATAATATTAATTTAAAAACAGCAATTGGGTGGGGCTGGAATTGTGGCTCAGTGGTAGAACATTTGCCTAGCACATGTGAGGCACTTGGTTTGATCCTCAGTACCACATAAAAATAAATAAATAAAATAAAGGTATTATGTCCATTGACAACTAAAAAAAATATTAAAAAAAAAAAAAACAGCAGCTGGGGCTGGGTGTGGTGGTTCACACCTGTAATCCCAGTGGCTCAGGAGGCTTGAGACAGGAAGATAATGAGTTCAAAGCAGCCTCAGCAAAAGCAAGGCATTAAGCAACTCAGTGAGACTCTGTGTCTTAATAAAATACAAAATAGGACTGAGGTTGTGACTCAGTGGTTGACTGCCCCTGAGTTCAATCCCTAGTACCCCCAGAATAATAATAAAATAAAATAAAATACAAAATAGGGCAGGAGATGTGGCTCTGGGGTTGAGTCCCTCTGAGTCAATCCCTGGTACCTGCCCCCTCAAAAAAAAAAAAAAAAAAAAAAAAAAAAACAGCTGATACAGTGGTTGACACTTGTAGTCCCAGCTACTTAAAAGGCTGTGGCAGAAGAATTGCTTGAGGCCAGAAGTTCAAGGTCAGCCTGGGCAACATAATGAGACTCCTCCTGCTGTTTTTATTTATTTATTTATTTTTGAGGAGGTACCAGGATTGAACTCAGGGACACTTGACCACTGAGCCACATCACCAGCCCTATTTTGTATTTTATTTAGAGACAGAGTCTCATCAAGTTGCTTAGCACCTCACTTTTGCTGAAGCTGGCTTTGAACTTGAGATCCTCTTGCCTCAGCCTCCTGAGCTGCTGGGATTACAGGTGTGTGCCACTGTGCCCATGAGAATCCTGCTTTAAAAAAAATAAAAGTACCAACTCTGCGGGGTTGGAGTTGTAGCTTAGTGATAGAGCACTTGCCCAGCACATGTGAGGCATTGGGTTCCATCCTCTGCGCCACATAAAACTAACTAAATAAAGGTACTTGGCCCATCTACAACTAAAAAAATTAAAAAGTATATATGAACTGGGTGTGGTGGCACACACCAGTAGTCCCAGCAGCTTGAGAGGCTGAGGCAGGAAGATCACAAGTTTGAGGCCAGCCTCAGCCATTTAGGGAGACTCTGTCTCAAAAATAATAAAAAGGACTGGGTTTAGTGGTAAAGTAACTCTGGTGTCAATCCTCTGTACTATGCCCTACAAAAAAAGAGTACTTATGATAGATATAATTTATTATATCAACTATGTAAAATCTGTATAATCATACTAGGGAATGATATTGGTCAAATTATATTGTTATATCATGTGCATGTATAAATATGTAACAACAAATACTATCATTATGTATAATTATAATGCACTAATAAAAATATGTAAAAAAATCTTTATAATTAGCCTATTAAAAAATACATCTGGACTAACCACCTTGGAAACAAGCACATGATATTTACTGCGTGTTGTTTACTCCATGCTACTTTTATTTTTATTTTTTTAGATGTTGGTGGATTTTTATTTTATTCATTTATTTATATGTGGTGCTGAGAATTGAACCCAGTGCCTCACACATGCTAAGCAAGTGCTCTAGCACTGAGCCATAACCCCAGCCCCTCCATGCTATTTATTCAGGTTTTCAATGTGTCCAATCTACCCTGCAGATAGGTATGAACTGTTGAACTTCCAGGACATTTCTTTAAGGGGAATGACTCAGATGAGAGTAACATCCTTTCCCCCTTTCCTTGTTTTCCTATCTGTAACTCTACCAGCTATCATTTGTCCTAGAGGTTTGAAGCCATGTGCTAAGGATAGTTGGGCAGAAAAAATAAAATGTTGGATCCTTGCTGACATGAGAGAAGTCGCAGCAACCCTGTGATACCTGTCTTTTTTTTGGGGGGTGGGGGGTGGGGGGAGGTTAACCAGGGATTAAACTCAGGGGCACTCAACCACTGAGCTACATCCCCAGCCCTAATTTGTGTTTTATTTAGAGAGAGGGAGGGGCTCACTGAGTTGCTTAGCACCTTGCTTTTTGCAGAGGCTGGGTTTGATCAAAAGATCCTCCTACCTCAGCCTCCTGAGCTGCTGGAATCACAAGTGTGTGCCACCATGCCCAGCACCTGTCTTCTTCTTCTTCTTCTTTTTTTTTTTTAATACGGATTTTTTTACTTTGTTTATTTATATGTGGTGCTGAGGATTGAACCCAGGGCCTCACACATGCCACGCAAGCACTCTACCACTGAGCCACAATCCCTGTCTTCTTTTATATGAGAGAATACATTTCTAATTTGTTTAAGCCACTGGATGCAACATGGCATGTGGATGTGGTAGTTTGATCTGTCAGGCCACACATAAAACCAGTCATGTGTGGCCTGACAGATCAAACTACCACATGCCATACACTCAAATGGAAGCTAAGTGTGATTCCCGACACAGCATTAAGGTTTTTAGGCAACTGCTAGGTAAAGTGACGAATCCCAGTAGCCCTAGCAACTTGAGGAAGCTGAGTCAGGAGGATATCAAGTTTGAGAACAGACTCAGCAACTTAGGCCCTAAGCAACTTAGCAAGATCCTGTCTTAAAATAAAAAATAAAAAGTTTTAGGGATGTAGCTCAGTGGTATAGGGTCCCTAGGTCCAATCCCTAGTACCAAAAAAAAATATATATATATATATATAATTTTTTTTAAAGGCAACTAACTTGTAAATTCATATGCTTCCCACTTAAAAATGTTTTATTATTCCTCACTGCCTTCAGAATAATGTTCAAACAGTATAATTTTCAAGTCCTTCTGATCTGCCCGATCTGCTTACTTCTCTATTCTTACCTCTCTCCATATCCTCATATTGAAATTTACTTAGGTTTTCTAAATGTCTTTATGTATGTGTACATACTCATACCTCTGCTTAGAACAGTAGTCCTCTAAAAGTGTGACTCAAAACACAGCATCCCTATCTATCCTTGGAAAGTTTGATAGAAATGCAAAATTTTGGGCCCATCCCAGACCTTAACAGAAACAGAAACTCTGAGGATGTGGCTCACAAACTCTTGACTGGGGATATAACTCAGTTGAGAAAAATTAATGCTTTACCATCTTTGTGATTTGTCTGTTGAAGCCAAAAGCTTCTAAGAGATTTTTTATTTTTAATTTAAGATGTTTATGTAGAGAAAAGAAATACCCAATTAAAAATTATATATTAGAAATTTCCACTAACACATCAATAAAAATATAGAAATGGGGACCAACTGGCACCTGCAACCATGCTGCTGTGTTAAGAAATATCTTATTTTCATCCCTCCCTAAAATAGGAATAATGTCACTTGTCCAGTTGCTAATGGAGCCCAAAGTCATCACTCATACTCAGTCATCTCATAAAAGGCAGAAGAATATGAGAAATAAGTAAGACCTTTCTTCAGGACAACAATCTTGTTAGGGTCCACATGCTGGAGCACGCCCTCGAAGATGCCACAAACCAATGTGAGTTTCACTCTTCTCCACAAAATCTGATTGAGGAAATGGTAGTCACTGCTGGGATCCATGCTCTTTGATTCCAAAAGAAGTCTTCAAATAATCTTCTTTAAGCATCCAAACACTTGAAAATTAATTAAGGAGATCTATGATTTTAAAAAGACTATTTTGAGTATTACTTTCCCTTCTCTCCTATTTGTAGGGACACAAATAAAAGAAGGAGTAATTTGTTTTTGTTCATTTTTTTAGAATGCTAATGAGAAAAGAACCATTGCAAGCACAACTCAAATTCATACAAGGGAAACTAAAAACTGTAAGACTTGGGGCAAGGGAGGCTTGACTCCTTTATAAGATGAGCATAATATCACCTTTCTTTCTACTGAAAGTGTAGCTAAATAGAACAAACAGAACATTTAGAGTTGCTTTAATGGCACACTGTGCTGTTTTTGACAAAAAAAGAAAAAAAGAATGAAAGAAACTGATATTGGCAAGAGTACTTTGCCACACATGTTGCAGTAAGTGTTTACCCAGAACTGTCTGGGATGTAACCTCTTCTGGATTAATATATTAAGAGTGTGACACACTGTTACCAACCAAAGCATAAATGTTAGAACTATCAGAATTTATGCATTACTATTTTGGCTTCCAAGATGTCACACTGAAAGGCCCATTCCCCATTACCCTGGCCATAGCTCAGGGACAAGGGTCCTTCCTATAGTGTCACCAACCAGTCATGTGTAGCCTGACAGATCAAACTACCACATGCCATACATTCAAATGTTTTTGCAAAAATGAAGTACTTTCAGGCTGGGCACGATGGTGCATGCCTATAATCTCAGTGGCTCCAGAGGCTGAGGCTGGAGGATCTCAAGTTCAAAGCCAGCCTCAGCAAAAGCAAGGTGCTAAGCAACTCAGTGAGACCTAGTCTCTTATTAAAATACAAGATAGGGTTGAGGATGTGGCTTAGTGGTTGAGTGCCCCTGAGTTCAATTTCTGGTACAAAAAAAAAAAAAGGAAAAATGAAGCACTGTCATTAGAATTATAACAATAAAGTACAAAGAAAAAAACTTCACCTTATAGAATAACTTTCATTTATAGTAAATGCTGTTAAGTTCTTCAGTGTTATACTATCATTTAAAAGATCAACTCTTTCTTTTTTAAGTATCTTATCCAACAAGTCTGTTATTTAGATGTCCTTGTATTTAGAACCCTAGGTAAATGTTTGTTGTACTACAAAAGCTGCTTATGGCTGGGTGTGGTAGCAAATGTGCCTGTAATTAACTAGCCTCAGCAACTTATACATACCCTGTCTCAAAAAAATTTTTTAAAAGACTGGGGTCAAGGAGGATATGGAGACTAAGTCCAAGGACATTCCCACCTATGCCTTTTCTAGGTAAAATTGAAGTTTTTGTCATTTAAAAGCCCAGACTTCAGCCCTAGTGAAGGAACACAAAGGGACTTGCATCTAACCACCCCCATGGGTCAGTTGACCCCAATACAATAAGTCCCAGGAAATTTCCTATTCACATTCCTATCTCACTCTAATGAATCAGCCCACCCCAATACAATGAACCCCCAAACTACCCTCCTGTCCCACCTTAAAAGAAGCCTATATAACCCAGACCCTTGCTTCAGCCCATTGCCATTTTCTGCCCCCCCAAAAGAGCCACACCAGGGTTCTACCAATTGACTTTGCTGCTGAATCCTGAATAAAGAGAAGCTTGCAGGGCTGCAGTTGTAGCTCATGGCAGAGTGCTTGCCTAGCATATGTGAGGCACTGGGTTCGATTCTCAGCACCACATAAAAATAAATAAAATAAATTTATTTTAAATTTAAGATAATAAAATTATCTTAAAGAAAGAAAAGCTTGCTGACTGAGGTTTGTCTCCTATCTCCCACCTTCCTCTCATTGTCTAGCCACCCCCAAGTATCTCTGAGATCCAGGAACTCATGCAGCTCATGCAGCTTCAGCTGAATCTCTAAACTGACTGCATTTCCTTACCCCATAGTACATAGGCCCTTCACACTCTCTGCTGTTCAGTTTATATAGAAAAATTTGGTATGTGAAACACAGGGGAGAACTCAAAGCAACTGAAAGCATCTGGCTAGGGAAACTCCCTAGTGTTGCATGAAGGCTTTGAATCTAAACTTCAACTACAACAGCCCTCAGGGGTACTAGATATCAATCACCTGCTAAACATTTGTGGCTTTATGCCACATGGACAGTAAAGGGATTTTTTTCTTTTTTGTGATGCTGGGGATTGAACTCAGGGCCTTGTGCTGCAAGGAAAGCACTCTACCAACTGAGCTATATCCCCAGCCCAGTAAAGGGATTCAACCAAACCCTTTGTTAACATTAAAGGAGGCCTACTTCTACTCCACCCTCCAACCTTGCACACCCAGCAAACCTCATAGATCAGAGACCTCCTTGCCATTTTGTTTCTGCATCCACCACCAGTCTCATCTTTCCATCACTCAATTACCAAATTGTTGGGAAAAGTATAACGGCAGCCGCACCCCAGAGAAAAACCCCAACATGGCGCCTAAGGACCTTCTCTTCCTACTTTCCTCTTTTTTTTTCCACTGGCGTGAAAAGTTCCCGCGGGTGTGAACTCTCCCGCCGGCGCCAATTTCAAATCTCGCTGGCGGGGAACCTTAGCCCCAATAAGAACTAATTGGGCTCCGGAGCTGATATCTGGAAGAACTTGCCAATAAACGGGTGGCCTGCCATTTATCTAAGCCCTGCCATCTCTCCTTAGATCTATATAAGCACACAGCCTTTTGCAATAAAATTGGAATTCTCCCCGGCGAATTGTCTTGCGTGGAGGATTCTTTCACAAATATACTACCCTAGACCTTTATACTCCCGCTGATACTTTCTCCATGTCCAATTTATCAGCAGATCTGCACCTGATACCCATAAAAAAATTAAACAGAGAAGGATGCCAAGGCTTCCCAGAAGCAATTTCTAAATATTGCTTTCAAGACCTTTAACAATAGGGAAGACAAGACCAAATAGGAGAAGGAAAAGTTTCTTAAAATTAAACATCAGCTCCTAGCCTCAGCCATCCATAGGCCTAAAAATCCACGGCTGCTCATGGCCCCACCAGACCTTCTAATACATCTCCTGCGTCCTGTTTCCCAAGTGGATGAACTAGACTTTGGGCAAAAGCTTGCCCTAACCTGAACCCTGCTCCCCAAGCCCTGTCCCAAGTGCAGCAATGGGGAACTGGAAGGTGGTTTGTCCCCAGGGCAAAACACCCCTCCCTTCGGTGCAGCCAGCTTCCCAAGTCCCATACACTGAATTGCTGAAACAAGAAGATCCAAATCTCACTGCCCCTGTCACCCCAGATAATATACCTTAGGAGCCTCAAGTTACAGAGATGGTGAACAGCCAAGTAGCAGGCAAATATTCCTCTTCTGAAGAAATTTTAAGGGTACAACTAGCTGGTAAATGTCCTTCCTTAACTTAAAATAATTATCAAAAGGTTAATTAGTATTTTCCTTTCTGAGTGAGATCCCAGCCCCAAACCATGTAAACAGGAGCTTTATGTTAAGCCCCTACCCTCAACTTAAATTTAAGCAAAAAATTTAATGTTTGTCACTGAGAGGAAAATAACTCTAACCAGACCAACAAACAGTGGCATGTCTCAGTCCTCATTCTTTTTTTTTTTTTTTTTATATATTTATTGTTTAGCTTTAGGTGGACACAATATCTTTATTTTATTTTTAATGTGGTGCTGAGGATCGAACCCAGTGCCTCACGCATGCCAGGCGAGCACACTACTTCTTGAGCCATATCCCCAGCCCTCAGTCCTTATTCCTAAAAGTAATGGGAGATAATGTTTCATTTTTCGCATCCAAACCTGGCCTAATTACCAACCAGGGAAGAAGGGTTAAAAAGCCCTGGGCAGCAATCTCCCTGGCCAGGCCATGCTGAAGCCTGCATTGGAAAGTAAACTGCAGAAGCCCCCAAGCCCGGTAGGGGACCCATCTGAAACTAAAGAAAAAAGAAGGAAAATATCCATTTAATATCTCCCTGGCTGCAAAACAGAAAAATGACTTCAGGGCTCTCTCTCCCTTTTACTGTCTTTCTCATTCTCTCATGCTGCTTTACTGTAATAATTAATGGCCATATCATTTTTTTCTAGGACTCTTGTTTTTTAAATTCTATATTCTTTTGAGCTCATGATTTTGACTCTGCGTGCTTAAGTTAAAATTTCTGATCAGACCTATTTTATCCAACTATAAAGGTTTATTATCCTCTGCTTTACTCAGAAGCCAATTTGTGAGGGTTGGCTCTTAATCTAATAGGTTTTAAAAAGCTATAAGGCCTTTGCTTGTTTGTTCTATGTATTATCTTGTCTACATGTGTTTGTGTATCAAAACTAACATATAAAGTGCTTACAAACTAAAATTCAAAAATATGGATCCAAATACATTTGAATCACGTGATTTTAAAAGTTCGCTTTAAAACTGAGTAAACAAATGAGAATAAAGGGTGTCTTTAAAGTTACTAAGTAAATGCTGTTCAATATACTTATCTGATACCTTGATTCTTATAGGCTCAGCGGTAGAGTGCTTGTCTAGCATATGCAAGGCCCTGGGTTCGATCCTCAGCACTACATAAAAATAAATAAATGAATAAAATAAATGTATTGGGTCCAACTACAACTAAAAAACAAATATTTTAAAAAATATTAGATTTCACATATATGGGATTAATCTTCATAAATGTGTTTGTTAGAAGCATTGATTAATTTGCAAAGTTAAAATGCTGTTAAATATAACATCAAGTACTCTTCTTGAATTCCATGGGGTGATATACTTGAACATTGTTTGTTTTCATGAATTGATAAACAAGCAGATGTGATACTATACACACACAGGATTAAAAGATAGGAAAGAGAAATTAGAAGATTCCAGGTATGGAAATATATTTAATAGAAGGAAAAATGTTTCTGGGTAAGAAAGTGTTTGTGTGATGAAATAAACAACATGAGGATCTATGCAAGGGCAAATTTCAATAAAGTTGGTTATATATATATTTGGAACAATCAAAGCATTTAAGTTTTTCCCCTAAGGTCAAATACTAATGTACTGATATAAAATCAAGATTTAATCTTTATGTTAACGTGACAAGGATTTCTTAAAACATTAATTAACTCTTAACATTGTGTCTGTTAAGTTTTACTTGTTAAAGCAACTAATTTAAAGGAATTAAGATCTATACAACACTGATTACACAACAACAATCATTATTTTCGAATATTATACTACATTACAGAGTCTTATTTTCCTTTAAAAGCTAAACTTGGTTAAAATAAAAATTTCAATACAGCATACTAAATATGCTCATATCTTCCAGGCACACAAGTTTTTAAAGCAGGAGGTTTAAAGGAATATTTTTATCAAGCTGATGTTCTCCTAACTAAAGTTGTCTATAATGGCAATTTTAGGTTTATAAGAATAGCAAATTTAAAAAAATTTTTTAGTTGTTGATGGACCTTTATTTTATCCATTTATTTATATGCAGTTCTGAGAATCAGACCCAATGCCTCACACATGTGAGGCAAGTGCTCTACCACTGAGCAACAACCCCAGCCCAAGAATAGCAAATTTTATTGGGGATTTATTTATATTATTTAATGTTCTGTAACCAAACCTAAACCTTACATTACCTTTTACTTAGGGTTAAAATGTAAATGTATTTCTAAAACGAGAGCCCAATCTGTTTAAAGATTAATATTGTGAGATATGAAAGCATTTTACCATTTTTCCACACAAAAGGGAAGTTGACCGCTCTCAGCCGTTTTTTGATTCACATTTTAAAAGTAATGTTATACTATGTTAACTAATGTTCATGTAGATTCAGGAAACAATATATATAAACTTTGTAAAATGATATTTAAGAAAGAGGCAAAGATCAGCTTCAGAATAGGAACACTTTATCTAAAATTTGTAGAGTCCCACCTTACCTAAGACTCTGCATCCCACTTTACTGCATGTTAGAATGGCTCTAAAATAAGCTAGACTTTAGCTTATTTAAAGTTGTGTTCAAAAGATTGATTTTTGTTGTAAAGATCTTGTGATCTCAGAGGATATAATATATAACTCAGCCAAAATTCAAGATAGCTATTACATGGAGCTGGGAATTTGGCTCATTGGTAGGGCACTTGCCTCACAAGTATGAGGCACTTGGTTCGATCCTCAGTACCACACGAAAATAAGCAAAATAAAGGTATTATGTCCAACATATATATATATATATATATATATATACACATATATATATATACACATATATATATATACACATATATATATACATATATATATATATATATATATATATATATATAAAGGATAGCTATTATACAAACTGAATATGCTTTTACTCTTATTAATTTAATTTTGTATTTTCCTTGTAAAACTCTATAGCTGTTGCCTATTTATGTTTTACAGAAGTACTGCTTCAAGAACAAACAACCTGGACTGGGGATGTGGCTCAAGCGGTAATGCACTTGCCTGGCATGTGTGGGGCGCTGGGTTCGATCCTCAGCACTACATAAAAATAAAATAAAGATGTTGTGTCCACCGAAAACTAAAAAATAAATATTAAAAAATTTTCCCTCTCTCTCAAAAAAAAAAAAAAGAACAAACAACCTGTGTTAAAAATAGACCTCAATTAAATAAAAGGGGTAAATGACTATAAGGTTATGGACATCAAAGTTAAAGCTCAGTTCTTTTACTTTAAGACTTGTGAGACTGGCTTGTTGGATGATTAAGATGAAGGCTTAAAAATTAAAATTAAAGGACCAAAAAAAAAAAAAAATACCCAAATATCCACAACTTGGCTCCTGCCCTCTGCTCCTCTAAGGAGCTTTACATTGGAAAAGGGAGACATCCCTAATGCTTCTAAGGGAGGCCACCTCATTAAGGAGACCCTACCTAGAGAGCTAAAAAGCTGCTCTCAAGTTCCCCAAGAGTGACCCCTATGGGAACTCAGCTACTCACCACAACAGATAGGAACAAGGTCAATTTGAGCAGCTTGATCTTAAACATCTATAAAAATAGGTATAACCAAAATACAGCAATTCCTGCACATTTAAAAAGAAAAATGATGATTCTTTTTAATAGTGGTTAAGATATACACTTATGTCCATCCCACAGCCCTGATGTCCCCCAAATTCTGAGGCTTTTTTGTCTCATAATTGTCCCTGCTACCAAAATTAGATTGACCTCTGTACCTCAAATCTTCCTTACTCCTCAAACTGACAATTTACCTCAAAACCAAAGCCTATCCATTCCAATAACAGCACACATAACAGCACAATAACAGATGTAGGAGAGCCCCACCCACCCACCCAGTTATTCCCTTACTCATAGGGCTAAAAACATCCACTGGGATTGGTACAGGAGCAGAGAATTAGGAATATCTGTTCACTATAAAAATCATCAGAACAGGTTATTGCAGATATCCAACAGATCACTGATTTGGTATTGACTTTACAAAATCAGTTGGACTCCCTAGCATCTGTCTTCCTCCAAAGTCAATCAGGGAAGAGTGGTATTTCTATGTAAACCACTTGGGAGTGGAAAAAGACAAGGTTAAATATCTTCAGGACCATCTGGAATATGGAAATGAGATATGAGTTAGAAGACTTTTTGGAAATGTGATTTTCAATATAATAGGTTTAAAAATGTTACCCATCTTAATATTTCTTTTCATAAGGAATTCTATCTCATAGCATATGTATTAAATACCCATATTTATTGTCTAAACCTATTCAAGTACAATATAATGCCTCATAAAAAATATATGTTAAATGTGAGAACTATATGCTACAAAAATGTGTCAATAAAACTGTATGGCTGCTGAGAAAAAAGTGTAACTGCTTGATGTTGGGTAGTATATTCTATATATGTCAATTAAGTCTAGGTTATTAATTGTGTTATTGAGTTCTATAGTTTCCTTATTCAACTTTTGTTTGGAAGATCTGTCCAGTGGTGAGAGAGGTGTGTTGAAGTCTCCCATGATTATTGTATGGTGGTCTATTAGACTCTTGAACTTGAGAAGAGTTTGTTTGATGAACATAGCTGCACCATTGTTTGGGGCATATATATTTATGATTGTTATGTCTTGTTGGTGTATAGTTCCCTTGAGCAGTATGTAGTGTCCCTCTTTATCCCTTTTGATTAACTTGGGCTTGAAATCTATTTTATTTGATATGAGTATGGACACTCCTGCTTGTTTCCGAAGTCCATATGAGTGATATGATTTTTCCCAACCTTTCACCTTCAGCCTATGTATGTCTTTTCCTATCAAATGCGTCTCCTGTAGGCAGCATATTGTTGGGTCTTGTTTTGTGATCCATTCTACTAGCCTGTGTCTCTTAATTAGTGAGTTTAAGCCATTAACCAACCTAGATGCCCTTCAATAGATGAATGGATAAAAAAAAATGTGGCATTTATACACAATGGAGTATTACTCTGCATTAAAAAATGACAAAATTATAGAATTTGCAGGGAAATGGATGGCATTAGAGCAGATTATGCTAAGTGAAGCTAGCCAATCCCTAAAAAACAAATGCCAAATGTCTTCTTTGATATAAGGAGAGTAACTAAGAACAGAGTAGGGACGAAGAGCATGAGAAGAAGATTAACATTAAACTGGGATGAGAGGTGGGAGGGAAAGGGAGAGAGAAGGGAAATTGCATGGAAATGGAAGGAGACCCTCAGGATTATACACAAGTTCATACAAGAGGAAGTAGGGGAAAGGGGAAAATAATACAAGGGGGAGAAATGAATGACAGTAGGGGGGTAGAGAGAGAGGAGTGGGGGGGGATAGTAGAGGACAGGAAAGGCAGCAGAATACAACAGACACTAGTATGGCAATATGTAAATCAATGGATGTGTAACTGATGTGATTCTGCAATTTGTATACAGGGTAAAAATGGGAGTTCATAACCCACTTGAATCAAAGTGTGAAATATGATATATCAAGAACTATGTAATGTTTTGAACAACCAACAATAAAAAATTTTAAAAAAAGAAATTAGAATTTGAAAAAAAAAAAACTGTATGGCAAAATTCAGGACAAACTGTTATGATTCTCAAAAGGCCAGTAGCCACCTGGCTCCTTATAAAAGTGCTAAATGTTTCATCTAATGGTTAATAGCTTGCATTGTTATCTTGGCTAAGATAATTGCTTCTGCATCCCCTTTCAGCAATTTCAAAAGAAATTTACTGAGATCTTATAAATTCAAGTACATATTGATCAGGAATTTTTTTCAAAAACTAAAAGAGTCTATCATATGGCTAGAAGAACAAGTACAAGATTTATGATGGGCTCAAAGACCTCAATGTCATTATAATGTTACCCAATTTTGTTTTACTAGAGTTCCATAGAGTGATACTGAGATTCAATGGCAAAATAAACATAATCACCTAATGGGGCTTGATCTCCATTAGGGACGTGTTGGAATTACACATTGGATGTGTTGGAATTGAAACCTTAGGTTATGGCCATGGTTGATGCAAAGGCACCTGCTTTTAACAATGAAGAGATTTGGGGCAATTTGACTGAAGCATCTCTTCCCTTAAGCCTTTTAAATACTTTCCTATACATGTAGTTGGGTTACTAGCTACAACCATACTGTTAAACTCTGTTCTTGTTTTTGCATAGTCTGTCAAGCAGGATAGAAACAATTAAAACATCAGGAAAATATGGTTCCAAGAAATGGTTTCTTAGGAAGGTGACCTATCTAACCCAAGCCACCTCCTAGGGCTCATCTCCTCCCATGCTCATCATCTGACTTTTTGAAAAAGAGGGCTTGCTTTAATCAGATAATCTGGCCACTCCTCCCACTTATACCTCAACCACCAGGGTCTGCATGTTCTCTTTCAGAACTCTGAAAGGGGGAGGTCCCCTATTTTGCCCATTTTCACCGGGAAGCAGCTAGATTTGATATTGATGGCTCAATTCTTTATGTCCCTTTCAGAGTCTGGAATGTAGGATATGAAGAATAAGTCCAAGGACATTTCCCTTTATCTGCAGCTGTTCCCCCACCGGCCTTTTCTGTGTAAAATTGAAGTTTTTGTCATTTAAAAGCCCAGTCAGAGTGAAGGAACACAAAAAGAATTCACACCTGATTGGCATCTGACCCCCCACCCTAATGGGTCAGCTGAGCCCAATACAATAAGCCCCAGGTAATTCCCTATTCACATGCCTGTCTTACTCTAATCAGCCCACCCCAATATAATGAAGCCCCCAAACTACCCTCCTGTCCCACCCTAAACAGAGCCTTTATAACCCAGACCCTTGCTTCAGCCCACTGCCATTTTCTGCCCCCCAAATGAGCCACATCAGGGTTCCACTAATTGACTCTGCCACTGAATCCTGAATAAAGAAAAGCTGGCTGATCCAAGATTTGCTTCCAGTCTCCTGCCTGTCATATGTGTGTCATTTATGCTAACAGGTTATAGCTCAGTAGTTAAGTGTCCCCATACCAAAAATAAATAAGTAAATAACAATCCCAGTAACAAAAACAAATAAGTAAATAAATAATAAAAGCTGCTTGACTTTGCCACACTGGGAAAGTTCAGAGAATTTTGCAATTTACTCTCTAAAACAGTGATGAAATACCTACAGCCTAGGAAGAAAGTGAAGATTTATAGTTTTTTTTTTTTTTTTTTTGGGGGGGGGAGGGGTACCAGGGATTAAACTCCAGGGTACTCAACCACTGAGCCACCTCCCCTGCCCTATATTATATTTTATTTAGAGACAGGGTCTCACTGAGTTGTTTAGTGTCTCACCATTGCTGAGGCTAGCTTTGAACTCTCCTCCTGGTTCAGCCTCCCAAGCTGCTGGGATTACAGGCATGTGCCACCATGCCCCATGATTTATAGCATTTTTAGTCAAATAAATAACCTACGTTTTCAAACTTTAAGGTCAAGTGCTTTCACAAGTATTATAGTCATAATTTAATTTACAGATGAGAAAACAGAGGCTTAGAGATTTTAAGACATGTGCCCCAAATCACAAAACTAGAAGAACCTAAACTAAACCAGGCCCTTACTGGAAGATATTTGAGGTCAAAAGTATGACCAAGCATTATGCACCCAGAAAGAGCATAAAACAAGCCTTAGAAAAATCACTCCTTGCTCAAGTTAACCAACAGCAAAAGAGGACTCTTTACAGAAACAAAGGAGATCCTAAAACGGAAGAGAAAGCCTTGACAAGCTTCATAGAGGCAACATTTTTGGATGTAAAAATAAATTTATGTTTAAAAGCTACCCAAGAAAAAAGTTTGTGAAATGCTTGGGAAAAAATTAAATGCTAAAGAGTGCCATGTGGTGTAATTCCAGCTGAGGCAGGAGTTCCAGTCTAGCCTCAGCAAGTTCTCCAAAACTGTATCCAAAAAAAAAAAAAGAGGGCTGGGGATTAAAAAAAGAGGGCTGGGGATGTAGTTTAATGGCAAAGTGCCTTGGGTTCAATCTCTGTAACCTCTTTTCCCCAAAAAAGGTGAAGAAAAAAATGTTAAAGCATTAACACCAAGCAAAGTAAAGTTTGATTGAAGACAGCTGCAAATGGTAAGGTTCAAAATTAGGAAGGAAAAAAAGAGGTGGGCTTCAAGGCAGAATGAGAAACAGGCAATCATGCAGCTGACAAAAATTTTCCTACAAACCCATATTTCCAAGATAAAAAGCAGCTCCTCGTGTCTTCTTTGACTGACATATCTAAAATGTTACTGTTTGCCCATGAAAGCAAGAGCAAGTCAATCATGAAAACAATAAGGTGAAACTAGAACCTCAGCCTGCAAGGAACTTCTGGGTCCTAGGGCTAAGCTACAAAGCCTTAGGTGAAGTTTAAGCTAAGTTGGTTTGGGAAAGTATGCTGAGGTAGTACCCTAATTATTAGGTAAGAGTGATGAGAATTTGGTTCTTCCATATCTCAAACCGGTTTTGAACAGAGAAGTGAGGGGTCAAATTACTCATTCTCTTGAGAGGATGTATACTAACTTAAAAAGTGGCATTCAACCTTATCAAACAAGAATATACTTTAAGAATAAAATGTGAGGCTGGGGTTGTGGCTCAGCGGTAGAGCACTTGCCTAGAATGTGCTAGGCCCTGGGTTAGATCCTCAGCAACACATAAAAATAGATAAATAAAAATTTTCAAATAAAATGAAGGTTTTGTGGGCTGGGGATGTGGCTCAAGCGGTAGCGCTCGCCTGGCATGCCTGTGGCCCAGGTTTGATCCTCAGCACCACATACAAAGATGTTGTGTCTGCCGAAAACTAAAAAATAAATATTAAAATTCTCAAAAAAGGGCTGGGGATGTGGCTCAAGCGGTAGCGCGCTCACCTGGCATGCGTGCGGCCCGGGTTCGATCCTCAGCACCACATACAAACAAAGATGTTGTGTCAGCCAAAAACTAAAAAATAAATATTAAAATTAAAAAAAAATTCTCAAAAAAAAAAAAAAGGTTTTGTGTCCAACTAAAACTAAAAAAATAAATAAAATATAAAAAAATAAAATGCAAAATTTCTCATTTTCAAGATAAAGTAAGAACTTCAAATTAAAGGTGGGCCCTATGCTAGGAATTCACTCTCCTCCACCTGTAGACTCCCCCCTCACCCAAGAAATTTGGGAAATCCGGACCTTAATTTCAGCCAAATGGTGAGTTGCTTGAACTTCAGTCTAGAACTAAAAGAGGGATCACTGTTAAAGAAGAAATTTCGGGGTACTTCAGTCACTGAGCGACGGTTTTCAAAGCACAGTCTTGAAGCAAACTAGAGAAAAGCTCTCAACGCCGGGCACCCAAACCGCACAGCTGACGCCCGCGGGGCAGAACACCGAGGTGCTGTTTCCCGAGGAGCCAATTGACTCGACACCCGAGGCCGGCTCCCCAGCGCCCTCACGCGGCTGGGCGGAGAGAGGGCCGCCCGGGAAAGACCAATTACAATTCCCAGCATGCAGTTCCCAGGGGACACACCCTAGGGTTCCTCCACGAAAATTTTTGTTGCTTCTTTCTGCAATCCCAACGACCTGTACGGTGAGATTCCTGGTGTTAAGAGTTTGTGAAAAACAGGTTGACTACACTGCCGGTCTCAGGTTGGTTTGATGGAAAACGGTGGGTTGATGGAGTTGCCCCTTTAATTGAGGCCGCTAACGCCACAGTGGCATCGCCCTTTTAAGCCCGGTGGCAGCGGTGGTTCCGGGGGCGGGGTCTATCTGTAGCTGAGCAGGAGCTGGCGCTGGGCTGATTCATTCGGGGGCTGGAACTCCGAGCGCCGACGTCGACTCGGGTGCAGGGCGCGGCCTGGCTCCTCATTGGCTGGCCTTCGGGGCCGCCCTTCCCCTCGCACCACCCCTGGGTCGCCTCCCGGGTCCGCAGTAGAAACACTGCCCTCTCCCTTCTTGACCCCTAGCCCTTTCTTCCCTCCCACCCTCCCTTCCACTGCCTTAGCTTCAGGCGCCGCCGCTCCCGGAGGAGCTTCCAGCACAGTGATGGGGTCTCGGGCCTCCACGTTACTGAGGGACGAAGAGCTCGAGGAGATCAAGAAGGAGACTGGCTGTGAGTTCAGATTGGGGGTGGGAAGCCGGCCCGGCACCTCCGGCTGGCCTCAAGACCGAGGGCGGTTGTCACTGAGGTTTGGAACTGGGGTGCTATGAGTTTGGGGGATCCTGGGCAAATTCTAGCACTGGCACTTCGGGGAAACGAGCTACTGGAGGACCTGTTTGTCCAGCGGTAGCTTCCCAGAGTGGGGCTGTGGCTCTGATGGGGTTGTACATTCCCTCAAAAGCGGGAGTCTCGATCACCCCTAAAGCGCGGACACGTCTCTTTCTTCCCTCCTTGACCACGAACGTCCCCGAATTCCCTTCCTTTATCGTCCCTCGAATCAACCTTCCCTATAAAAAATTAAAAAAAAAAAAAAGCATTTTGAACAGTAGGTAAAGCCCGAGAAGCAAATTCAGGAACTTTGAATGGATCCTGTAGAAAACGTAATCCATTCCTGTGACGTTTCTGAGCAAGGACCTATAACCGCTGACATCTGTGGGGAAATCACAAACAAATTCACGCTACAGATTGAAGAAATAAGCTCAGAAAACAGCACCGCATGTCTTTGGAAGATGTGACCTGGGTGATTATAGACTTTTAAAAAATCAGGGGTCTGAGAGCATGAGGCGTCTTTCAATCTGAACTTTTGGAGAAAAAGCACGGTTGACTACTGGGTGATTTTACTTACACTGAGGTTGTTTTCTGCCCTGATTTCATGTATATATTGATTGAATATGCAGTGGCTATTGAAATTGGATACACTCCAAAATTCTCTGTGTGAGTTTGTACTGGGAACGGGTTTTTAAATAGTCCAATCTCTTCCTCATTAACCTGAACAAAGGAGCAAGAGGGTTTTAGGAATTCAGAAACTCAGAAACGTCAGAGTGTATTTGAATGGCCCTTGATAATGCAATGTATGATACAATTGTATTGCTGAATACTATAATCCTTTATAACTCTTACTAATCCTTTATAACTCTTGTTGAGTTATAAGTTATGTAAGTTTTTTTTAATGATACTTGTCTTTGATGATGACATGGCTGTTAAGTAAATTTTGTGATCTATAGGCAGATAGTACTGAAAGGCACTAGGGGAACTACAGAATTACTCAGGCAGTGGTATCCTGGGATAAATTAAAAGCTGTCTCATGCTTTCTGACAAGTTAAACTTTCTAGAATCTTTGTGTTGGAAGAGGTGTTATCTAGCCTCACATCATATCAAATTGGTTTGCTTCTTTCATCATCCCCTAACATATGGCCATTAAAGCTCTCCATAAAGATTTTTTAACCATGATGACCTTATTACCTACCAAGGCAATCCTTTTCATGATTTTGAATGAATGACAGAAATGGTTACTATTTACAATTTACAATACTTTCTTGGCCATTTGACTTTACAGTCAGTCATCTTATGACTAACTCCGACTCCAGGAGTGGAAATATAGACATTTTGGATTGAGCAAGCTTTTATTACACTTTGTGGCCATGACTTCTGGCCATACTTGTAAATATAATGACTGCTTTAGGTCTAGGATGACACCCAAATTAAAGCATTTGTGCTTAAAATAAAGAGTCATAAATTGAGGAAGTGTAAACCATGGTGAGGATGTGAAAAGCTATTTTTATCTCAGAATGAAGGGAGCAATAATCCCATTTTGGTTTATTTACATTTGATCAAATGAAAAGGGCCTGGATTGCTAAAGGACTCTGGGTTATATTATGTGACTTGGGTACAAACATCTAAGTACCATGGAAGAACTGTTTTCCAGTTGCTGAAGACTGACTCAAGCATGAGGGAGATTCTTTTTTTCAGTACCAGGGATTGAACCCACGAGTAACATCCCATTCCTTTTTATATCTTATTTTGAGACAGGGTCTCTCTAAGTTGCTGAGGCTGGCTTTGAATTTGTGATCCTCTTGACTCATCCACCCAAGTCGCTGGGATTACAGGCATGCACCACTGTGCCTGTAATCTCCTAAGGAGGGAGATTCTCAACCAAAATCAGTGCAAATGTTTGTATTAAGCCAGTAAACCTAGTGAAACAATTGCTTAATGAATTTTTCAGTATCTATGTTCACTATTAAGCTAGATATTCAGGGAAAGTGTGACAAAGACACCCACAATCTGGTTGAGATATAAGCCCAAAAAAGATTAGCATCGTGACATAAAGAAGTTGAAATTATGTGACACCCACCTTCAGAACTCAGAGAAAAGACAGTCTTTGTGAACAGGCCTTGTGGAGAACAGAAATTGGGCCTTAATGCATGCCTGAATGGATTAGATATGGATAAATTAACTTAGGGCATTTTGGGTGGCTTCCAGGAGCAATCTCCTGCAGTCTGTTACAAAGTCATTCCTCCACTCTAGGAGGTAAGTCATCAGTTTATCTAGTTACTGTCCATCAGCCTTCAGCAGAGTTTTTTTTTTTTTTTTAAACAGAAATTTTAGCATGATGCAAAGGTGTAGAAGAATTAAAAACAACAGATATCTGGAGGGTAAAGAGGTGAAATTTGTCCTGTTTTCATCTGCCTCTTTTTTTTTTTTGGTACCAGGGTACTCAATTACTGAGCCACATCTCCACCCCTTTTATTTATTTATTTTTTATTTAGAGACAGGGTCTCACTGAGTTGCTTAGGTCCTCAATAAATTGATGAGGCTGGCTTTGAACTCTTGATCCTCCTGCCTGCTCCAGCCTCCGGAGCCCCTGGGACTACAGGTGTGCACCCTGCTCATCTGCCTCTTGTGAGAGGAAGAATTTAGAGAACTATTTTAATCAGAAAAATTTAGGAAGTATAAGACATTTTACTACTCCCTTTGCCAGTAAAAAAAAAAAAAAAAGGTATCATAATTGTGAAAAACTGACTTTATATTCAACATGAATGCTTTGCATTGGAATTGATTATATTTAAAATATTTTTGGCAAATTTAGATTGATTAGAATTCACATGACTACTTTAGCTGGTGTTTGAAATTTAGCCACTAAATGTTTGGAAAAGTAATTCTAGGTAAGAATTATCTGTGAGCAGAGAGTGGTGGGGCATGCCTATAATCCCAGCTACTCTGGAGGCTGACGCAGGAGGATCAAAAGTTCAAGGCCAATTTGGGAAACTTAGCAAGACCCTGTCTCAAAAAGGGTTGGGAACATAGATCAGGAATAAAGCTCTTAGCTAGCATGCATGAGGCCCCTAGGTTCAATTCCCAGTATAGATAGATAGATAAATAAATACATACATACATACATACATACATATATACATAGAATTACCTAACTGCAAAATGAGAATAATAATAGTACCTATTTTATAAGATTCTTTTGCCAGTAAGTAAAATAAATTATTTAGAGTAGTCTGATATAATGAGTGCCATACTATAAGTGTTAGCTTTTATTATTTTGAACCCTAGATAAATATCATGTTTTTGGGAAAATACCATTTGCATATGCTCCCTCCTTGGGAGGCTAAGACAGGAATTAGTTGAGCCCAGGAGTTCAATTCCAGCCTGGGCAATACAGCAAAACCCTGTCTGAAACACACATGTGCAAAAATATGTCCTGGGGCTATATAATTTTATGTAATTATAAAATATAAAAATAATTTTATATTTTTCCTATTTTCAGAGATCATCGGATTATGAATCAAATATAGATGTTTTGGGCTGGGACTGTAGCTCAGTGGCAAAGTGCTTGCCTAGCATGTGTGAGGTACTGGGTTCGATCCTCAGCACCACATAAAGAAATAAACAAATAAAATAAAGGCATTCTGTCCATCTACAACTACAAAAAAAGTACAGATGTTTTGCCAATTCTAAGGAAGTAAAACCCAAAGAATAAAAATTCTGTCTTGAAAAACCAAGAAACATTTTATGTTGATATCAAACATTTCTTAGATTGTCTTTGTTTCTACTACCTTCTTTCACATGTCTATATTTTTATAAATTAAAGCTCAATTGATTAAAAGATGTAATTGGAGGAAGGTCTTTGGAGTTTGTATAGTCTCCCTTTACTTCACTAAACTGTAGTAATAACCTGGTTGTGAATTACTTAAAATCTTAAGTATAAGAAACAGTTCATGCCAACTTAATAGTGATGGAAGCAGATTGATTTATTTTTAGTCTGTACCTTCTGGTGTGTCACGTGGGGATGGGGAGGGCGTTGAACAGGTTTAGGAAGTAAGTTTTACAGGCTGGTGAGGTTTTGTTTGTTTGAAAGGGTGTAGTGATGATATGATGGGTGTGGGTTTTTCTGTAGTTCAACAAAGAACACAAGCCTGGCAAAGGCAATTGCTTGAGAACAATTTCCTGAAGTTCAGCTTTGGCTGTTGCTGCCTCCAAATGGAAGATTCCTTTATGGTCCTCTCATTATAGAAGACCCTGATGTCTTCTATGTTCTGTTGAAATCTAAAAGCATGGATAATACCTTTAGCTGATTTTTGAGTTAAGTAGCTTATAAAGCTTTCTACTTTTCTAGTTATAGTTTAAAGTTTTATTCTCATTTGTTACCAGAAATGGGTAAGAAGAAATCACATGCCATATTGGAGAACAGGGCTCTAAGGAAGTAGGACCCTATAAACATTTTGTGGTAGGGGAAGGTGGTCCAGAACGTAGAATACTTAGATGTTTACTCATTTAGAAGATCCATCAATCCCATCTGGGCACCACCTTTAATCCCAGAGATTCAGGAGACTGAGGCAGGTGGTAAGTTTGAGGCCAGCCTCAGCAATTTAGCAAGACCCTGTTTCAAATATAAAAAAGATTGGGGATGTAGCTCAGTGGTAAAGTGCTTCTGGGTTCAGTCCCCAGGAACCTCCCCTGCCAAAAAAAAAAAAAAAAAAAAAAAAAAAATCCCAGCAGCAGCTATAAAGATATAAGCTGAGTTCTCTGTTTAGGAGAAGAGAAGAAAATCCAAAATATTATACTACAAAATAATGATAAATGCATTACATGCAGTAAACGCTATTATGGAAAAGAATGAACAGATAACTTAGGTTATAGTGGGAAAGGAAACTTACTGTGAACTGAATTTATAAGAGTTTAGTTTTCTTCCCCCCAACTTTTTGTGATGAAAATTTTCAAATATACAGAAAAGTTAAAAGAATAGTATCCCAAACACCCATTTGCATTTATTTGAATCCAACAGTTAACATTTTGCTATATTTGCTTTATTCGTTTTTGGTTGGGTTTAAACCCAGGGTCTCACTCATGCATGCATGCTAAAGCACATATTCTACTGCTAAACTATAGTCCCAACCCCAGTTTATGTTTTCTTTCAAAATATTTTTGTAAGTCGTTGATGGGCCTTCATTTTATTTATTTATTTATATGCTGTGCTGAGGATTGAACACAGGTCATCACACATGCCAGGCAAGCACTCTACCACTGAGCCACAACCCCAGCCCCGCAATTTATATTTCTTGGTGAATAATTTGAAAGTTGCAGCTATTGGAACTCTTCATCCTTTAATACTTCTGCAAGTCCTGAGAAAAGGGATTTTTCCAGTATAACTGCAATACAATTACTGTGCCTAAGAAAGTTGACAATAAATTCTATAATATTATCTACTATTCAGTCCATATTCAAATTTCCCCAAATATAAAAAGGTAGATTTTGTTTGTTTTATAAAATATATTTTAAGCCAGGCTCTGTGGCACATGCCTGTAATCCCAGCCGCTCAGGAGGATGAGACAGGAGGATTGCAAATTCAAAGTCAGCTTCGGCAATTTAGCAAGGCCCTAAGCAACTTGGCAAGACCCTGTCTCTAAATAAAATATAAAAAAGGGCTGGGGATGTGGCTCAGTGGGTAAGCACCCCTGGGTTCAATCCCCCATACAAAACAATAGTGTTTTTTTTAAAATTTATTTGTAGTTGTAGATGGATAGAATGACTTTTTGTTTATTTTTATGTGGTGCTGAGGATTGAACCCAGTACCTCACACATGCCAGGCAAGTGCTCTACCACTGAGCTACAGCCCCAGCCCAACAAGTCTCTTAATTCCTAAGAGAGTAGGCCACACCTTGAAGTCCTCATATCAGGGGAAATATTGGGGTGTGGAGTGCTCAGAAGAAATGATTATGGTACAAGCTTCAATTTTCCAGTCTTTATTTAGAGTGGCCTTGCATAGGTTATCTTCAGCTTTAAGATTTAGGGTAAACTAAAGGGTAAAATAACTTTTCTTATTCTCTTTTTGCTTTAATTCTTCCCTCTCCTTTCCATCGTGGTGCTTGGCACCTCTGCAAAATACCTTTCTATTCTGAGCACAAAGCAATGACAATAAAATGGTCTCTAGTGAGGAAAGTTAGCACATTAAAGAGTGATTTATACAATTTTAAATTTGGAAAGAATGTTATGATCTAGTCCAGCCCTTTCAACTAACAAATGAGCCATTAAACTTCTTTTTAAAATATAAGAGAATTATTTGCCTATTGGTGAAGAAAAATACAGTTTCACTCAAAACATGTCGGTATACAGACTTATGAGAGTAACTATCAACTCCTGATAACTCCTTTGGGTTATCAAGAGTGGTTCAGGTTTTGAGCATCTGTCTGATGAGCTTAGCACCTGGAAACTGCCTTCATTTTTTTTCTGGAAAAATGAATGGCAATTTTTTTCTGCATCTGGATTCTATAGCTCCTTTAAAGTAGAATGAGTCATTCGGAGTTTTACATCTTGGAAGTTGCATTATACTCTGTCATGGATATAGCACCTAGATGAAAGCTTTTTCTTTTTGTTAACAAGGCTCTCCCCCACCCCACCCCCAAGTGCTGGGGATTGAGTGTAGAATCTCATGCATGCTAGGCAAGCACTTTACCACTGAGCTATACCCCTATCAACATAGCTTTCTCTAACAGAATCATAACATTAGTTCAGAAATTTAGAAGATAGGTTCAGATATGACAGTACAAGTAATGTTAGAAGTTGACATTTGGTTGTGTGTTTCTCCAGTGATTTATTTCCATATAGCCAGTTTGTCCTGGAAATAACAACTTCATAATGGTATGTATATACATATTTATTGTGAACATGTTGGTAAATTATTATAAATTCAAGCAGCCATATACTGGTTTCCCTCCAAAAATTGGGGTTTAATGCCACACCAATACTTAATAAGGGAGTTTTAAAGATTATACTAGTAAGAAGTTCTTGCATCCCATTCTATTAGATGATCTGGATTAGAAAGTTTAATGGCTCATTTGTTAGTTGAAGAAGTTGGGACTAGATCATAATATTCTTTCCAAATTTTAAATTGTATAAATCACTATTTATGTATATAGGGTGTTTCTAGAAAGATTCAAAAGAAACTGGTAATAGTGTTTGTCTTTGGGATGGGAGAGTGGGAAACTGAGGTGTTAGGGAGATTTTCCTTGTCTTTTGTTCCATGTGCATTTTTATCATGTGCATGGATAAAGCTAATATAAAATTGAAATATATCTTGGCAAACCTGTGATCCCACTGATTTGAGAGGCTGAGTCAGGAGGAATACAAGTTTGAGGCCAGCCTCAGCAATTTAGTGAGGGCTTAAGCAACTTCAGAGAGACCCTGTCTAAAAAAAAGGAGGCCTGAAGGCTAGGAGTGTAGGTCAGTGGTAGAATGCTCCTGGGTTCAATCCCTAGTACCTCCCCCAAAAAACAAAAACAAAACACAACTCTTCCTAAAAAGTAATCTGAGCTGGGCACGATAGCGGTAGCTGTAGCTGTAATCCCAGCAAATCTGAAAGGATCTAAAGTTCAAAGCCAGCTTCAATAACTTAGTGAGACCCTGTCTCAAAATAAGAAATAAAAAGGGTATATGGCTCAGTAATTAAGCGCCCTTGGGTTCAATCTCCAGTATATGTTAAAAAAAAAAAAAAAAAAAGGTACTCTTTTTTTTTTTTAATAGAGAGAGAGAATTTTTTAATATTTATTTTTCAGTTCTCGGCGGACACAACATCTTTGTTGGTATGTGATGCTGAGGATCGAACCCGGGCCACACGCATGCCAGGCGAGCGCGCTACCGCTTGAGCCACATCCCCAGCCCCAGAGAGAATTTTTTTTTTACTTTTTAGTTTTCGGCGGACACAACATCTTTGTTTGTATGAAAAAAGGTACTCCTAAGCAGTATAGGAAAATTATGAATTACTATGAAAAGTAAGCTATTACAACAGTGTGAAGTATATGTGACTGATAATGGAAATGAAAACAACAATATTGTGTATGTGAAGAAATTTTGTTTTTTAAAAAAATCTTTTGGGGAAATTTAGTAATAATTCTTCAACTGACTTCTTTTCTAAATTAAAGGGAACTTTAGTACAAGAGTAGCTTTTGAGACCCGAGGCCAGACCAGGGTAAACCAGTCAGTTTCCTAAAGCAAAATCAAGAGTCCAGAGGAAAGTTGAGAGTAATTAGCGCAGGAATAAAACTGAACCTTCAGGCTGGCTATGTCAGAATGGTAATGATAATAACTAACCAGGAATGCTTACCAAGTGCCAGGCACTTTGCCAAGCACTTTCTTTTCACCAGCTCACCACAGCCACATTTACTTACCCCTTGCTGGTAAGCAGTGATGCTATGAATGGAATCATAATCTGTCCACCTGACCCTTAGTACTCTTCACAGAGAGCTCTTCAAACCTGCCTGACAAGCACAACAGTCCTGCTCTGTTTCCTTAGTGGCTGGACCCATGCTGGCTCTGCCCAGGATGAGAGTGATTCTTTCTGCATCTCTGCTCTGTTCTCCCATCACCTTAGAGTGCTAACCAAGGACAGAGTTCCTCTTTGAGGGTGCAACCTAATTTTGAAGAAGTCACAGCTGCCCTAGTGTGTCCTTTGATCCCAGCCCTGGACCACTCATTCACTTCCTGTTTTCTCCTGCCTACTCTGTTTACTTTGTTCCATTGTTCCTAGTAAGTCAACTTGCCAGTCAAGTTTTGTTGCAGGAGTTGGGGGAGGAGGATAACTACCAGAACTACTTCAGCCATCCCTTTAAGCCCCTGAAGGTGCAGCCCAGGACAAAGTCCGAACTTGGCACACCCTTTTTGGCTGTGTTCTTTTCTCCTGTGATCATTTTCCCCACCTCTTACCCCCAATTTGCCAGGAGACTAAACTATTTCCCAGAAATGCTTTTTTGCATTTTCAGAGTTTTATTGCATACTTGCAGTAATTACTTAATTTTAGTTGTCAACTTGTGTTTGAGTTTACAGAGGCAATTCAAAATTAGGGGCAAAATAACTCTTTTCCTCTGAGGATATAGTTCAGTTGGTAGAGTGCTTGCCTAGCATGCACAAGATCCTGAATTCAATCCCCAGCACCACCAAAAAAAAAAAAAAAAAGAGAGAGAAAAATAACTTTCTTGCAGATGTCATCTGATGATGGCATGACCATTTTATAAATTGCCTAATTTGCTTTTTGGAAAAAGTTCCTTTCCTGGGAACTCAGTGAAGTTTATGCAGTCACAGAAAAGAGGTTGACCCCAAGCTGTGGGGTTCTTTTACCCATAGGTCAGTCCTGAAGGAAGAGATAAGACCTCTAATGCTTAGTGCAGGAGTAAATCAGATTTTCAAAATAGAATGTTTGATATACCCCAATTTTTAATTCAGTACAAGTTTCTTACCCAGCAATGCCAACCTGAAACACCAAACTGATTAGTAGATTTGAGTTTTTAATCAAAGCAAAGCATGCCTTTTCATAGCCTGTAACTCAGGATGTTGAAATGTAAAATTCTCAATATCCTTTTCTCTTTTTTGGTTAGACACAATACCTTTATTTTATTTATTTATTTTTATGTGGTGCTGCGGATCGAACCCAGGGCTTCGCACATGCTAGGCGAGTGCTCTACCGCTAAGCCACAACCCCAGCCCCATCTTTTTCTCTTTTTTTTAACATTTTTTAAAAAATATGTTTTTTTAGTTTTAGGTTGACACAATATCTTTATTTTATATTTATGTGGTGCTTGAGGAACAAACCCAGTGTCTCATGCATACTAGGCAAACACTCTACCACTGAGCCACAACCCCAGCCCTGTCTTTTTTAAAAAATATTTTTTTAGTTGTAGATGGACACAAAATCTTCCTTCCTTCCTTCCTTTATTGTGTTAAATCTTAACTATCTGATATGTAACGTGTGTGTGTGTGTGTGTGTGTGTGTGTTTTGTGTGAGTGCGTGTGATGTTCAGGATCAAAACTAGGGCCTTACTCACACACTCTATAACTAAACTACATTCCCAGCCCCTAAAATGTTCTTAATTAAACCTAGACATCATTCTTGAGAGCTAGTTTTGATTGTTCTTGATTTAGTTTATTTGAGTCCTTTCCACTTTTAGCTTTCAAACTTTCTTCTTTGGTGGGGGTGGGGGTACTGGGCATTCCTCTATCACTGAGCTACATGCCAGCCCTTTTTTACTTTTACTGAGACAGGGTGTCTTTAAGTTGCCCAGGCTGGCCTAGAATTTGGGATTCTCCTACCTCAGCCTCCTGAGTACCTAGTATTATAGGCCTGTGCCACCAGGCCTAACTACATTTTGTGCTTTGACACTCTAGATTGCCTAGCGTTGTGACATCTCCCCATCTCACACACTCCAAAGCATTTGAGGATGGGCTGTGGGTGCAGTGTGAATGGGTGCCTATTTTCCAACTGGAACTAATTTTGTGCTCTTTAGTTTCCCACAGTCAGATCACTCGTCTCTACAGCCGATTCACCAGCCTGGACAAAGGAGAGAATGGGACTCTCAGGTAGGCAGCTAGTGTCTTTCTTTATTTTCCTCACAGAAGCCAGAAACTCTCTGGCAGTGTCTGGATAGCTGCTGTTATCCCAAGGGCAGACATGATAGGTGTCCAGCGTAAGGAGTCAAAGAAGCATTTCATCACGGGTCTTTAAGTATCATTCATCCATGAGGGAATTAAATTAGCAGAACAATGACACTAAATTTACCACTAGGTGTTGCTTTATTCCAGTTCCCCTTTGTTTAGGTGTCCATTGTCTGGTTTCAGCTCTATGCCCATAATCCCAGTGACTCTGCAGGCTGAGACAGGAGGATCACAAGTTCAAGGTTAGCCTGAGCAATTTAGTGAAGCCCTTAGCAACTTAGTGAGACCCTGTCTCAAAATAAAAATAAAAGGGCTTGGGATGTAACTCAGTGGTAAAGTACTCCTAGGCTAAATTCTCAGTACCAAAAAAAAAAAAAAAAAAGAGAGAGATTTTAGCTCTTTGCTACCATTTCCCCACAGCTCTTTCCTAATGTTGATTTTTTTTAAGAAGCTGACCCATAGGTGGTGTAGGTGATTTTGTCCTCTCTCCTCTTATATCCCAAACTAAAACCCTAGGGTACATGACTCTGTGTATATTGATGTTAATACTAGACAAAATGCTTAGTATTTTGTCTAGAGCTATGATTCTAATTAGAAGGCCATTTTACCACACAGGGCAAAAGGTCTTGAGGCATTTTTTTATTGCTGTGATTAGGGAATGCTACTGGTATCTGGTAGGTAGAAGCCAAAGATGCTGCTAAGTGTTTTGCAATGCACAGGATTAAAAAAAAAAAAGAGTTTCCATGACAAAGAATCATATTGTCCTAAATGTCAGTAGTGCTAACATTTGAGAAACTCTGCTCTAGATTAAATATATGATCTCAGAGTAATGTAATGCTCTATTGTTTTGTGCTTGCAATTGTCATAGTCAAATGAAATATCTCCTCCCATCATCCTCACCCTCTCATTAGCAACCTTTTTTTTTTTTAATGCCATTGTGTTTTAGCTTTGATTGGCATCAATAAAGCTATTTGCCTTTCTAGTGACTGGCCTGAAACAGTTTGGAACTTCTTTGCAATGGCTTCTAGCACATTCCTAGAATGTAGCATGATTATACCCTTTAGGTATAATCTTTAGGCAAAAAAGATAGAGAATGCTGGTAAATTCAGAGGGCTGTATTTCTATAGGGCAAAAATCTGCTAGCACTGAAAACTGAAATCATGCTGTTCAAGTCAATGAATACTTAGCATGTGCAAAGACCATGCTAGGTGTTTTTGTTTTGTTTTGTTTTTTAAGAGGGGGTACAGGGGGCTGGGGTTGTGGCTCAGCGGTAGAGCATTCGCCTAGCATGTGTGGGGCGATGGGTTCGATCCTCAGCACCACATAAAAATAAAAAACGTGTCGTGTCCAACTACAACTAAAACAAAATACTAAAAATAAGGGGGGGGGGGTGGTCCAGGCTGACCTTGGACTCCATGAGCCTCCTGCTTCAACCTCCCAAGTAGCTGGGATTGAGACTGGGATGTTGCTTAGTGGCAAAGTGCTTCCCTCACATACTTGAACTCTGGGTTTGATCCCCAGTTCCAAAAAAGAAAAGACAAAAAAAAAAAAAAAAAAAAAGACTCCAACCACCATGCCCAGCAGCTTTTTTTTTTTTTTTTTAATTGTGGCACAATACATATAACCAACTCAGTGGCTTTAGGTATATTTATAGTATTGTACAACCAACACCATAATCTAGCTCTAGAACATTTTAATCACCCCAAATGAAAATTCTATGCTCATAAGCAGTCACTTCCCATTTCCCCTTTTCCTGAACCCCTGGCAACCACTACTATACTTTGTCTTCCTATGGACATTTTTTATAAATGGAATCATATAATATGTGATCTTTTGGGGATTAGCTTCATTCCATTTAACATGATATTTTCAGGGTTCTTTCATGTATGGCATGTATCATACATTATTCCTTTTTATGGCTGATTTATATCCCACTTATGGATACCACATTTCATTTTATCCATTCATAAGTCTGATGGGCATTTATATCTGTTAGCTATTATAAATAGTCTAACTTTGAGCATTTTTTTGTTGACATGTTTTAATTTCTTTTGGGCATATCTTTAGGAGTGGAATTGTGGTTAATATGGTAATTCTTTGCTTAACTTATCAAGGGACTGCCAAACCATTTTCTTCAGGGACTCTACCATAAGACTTTTCCACTATAGTGTACAAAGATGCTAGTTTCTCTATATCTTCATCAGCACTTATTCTTTTGATTGTAGCCATCCCAGTAGATGTGAAGTGGTGTATCATTGTGGTTTTGATTCGTATTTCCCTAATGGCTGATGATGTTGAGCCTTCTTTTCTTTATTTATGTTTTGGAGGTACTGGGGTTTGAACCCAGGGGTGCTCTACATACAGGTCCATCAGTATGAGCTATTTCCCCAGCCCTTGTTATTATTATTTTTTTCTCACTACATTGCTGAGGCTAGCCTTGAATTTGCAGTCCTTCTGCCTTAGCTTCCTAAGTCACTGGGATTATAGGAATGTACTACTATGCCTGACTTTGAGCTGCTTTTCCTGTGCCTATTGGCCCCTTTGTATAACTTCTTTGGAGAAATGCCTATCAGTTACTTTGCACTTTTTAATTGGGTTTTCTCTTCTCTTCTCTTCTCTTCTCTTCTCTTTTCTCTCTTGTCTGTTTGTTGTTGAGTTGTAAGGACTCTTTGTATAATCTGGATATTTAACATGGATTAACATGGATTAATAAGAGTTTTTTATGTAATGTGACCCTTAACATTAATTCTTATCTGAATACAAGACCTTTATATATTATTTGCAAATGTTTGTTTTGCTGTTCTACAGATTTTCTTTTCTTTCTGTTTTTTCCTCCACTTGGGTGCTGAAGATAAAATCAACATTTTTTAAAGATAAAATGCTAGATAAGTGTTGTACACTGAGCTACATCCCAGCTTTGTGGAATTTCTTTTAATATCTTTACATTGTTCTTTGAAGCAGAAAAATTTTTAATTTTTTTCCATTTTTTATTGGTGCATTATAATTGTGCATAATGGTAGGGTTCACTATTAACAAAACTTCGTATTTTCATGGAGCACAATTTCTTTTAAGTTTTTTTTGGTGTCATATGTAAGAAATGATAGCTAAGGGGCTGGGGTTGTGGCTCAGTGGCAGAGCGCTTGCCTCAAACACGTGAGGCACTGGGTTCAATCCTCAGCACCACATAAAAATAAATAAACAAAATAAAGATATTGTGTCCATGTATAAATAAAAAATATTAAAAAAAGAAAGAAAGAAAGAAATGATAGCCAACTCCAAGGTCCTGGAGACTTATCCTTATTTTTTCTTGTAAGAGTTTTATGGTTAGTGCTTATTCTTAAGTCCTTGATTAATTTTGAGTTGTTTTTCTCTATATAGTATGAGTCCATCTTCATGTTTTTCATGTAGATATCCAGTTGTCCAGCATCATTTGTTGAAGATACTATTAAAACTATATGGATTGGGCTGGGGTTGTGGCTCAGTGGTAGAGCACCACCTAGCACATGCCATCCTCATTAGCACCACATAAAAATAAATAAATAAAATAAAGGTATTGTGGGGCTGGAGTTGTAGCTCAGTGGTAGAGTGCTTGCCTCGTATATGTGAGGCACTGGGTTCCATTCCCTGCACCACATATAAGTAAGCAAGTAAATAAAGATCCATCAACAGCTAAAAAAAAAAAAAAAAAAAAAAAAAATCAAAGGTATTGTGTCCAACTACAACTAAAAAATAAATATTTAAAAAAAAAAACTATATGGATTTGTACTCAAAAGGTAACCAGAGTAGAAACCTCTGTTTTTCTCTTTGTCAATTGAGGCATTTTATTTGAATATATATATTATAATCTTAGAGAATTGCAGGCTTTCTGCTTTCTGGTGCCACATCCTGAACTGCTTTCCTCTACCACACCCTTCCACCATGTGGTTCTGCCTCACCTTGAGTCCAGATAATAGATTCAGCCATCTACGAACTGAGACCTCTGAAACTGTGAGCCCCAAATAAAATTTTCCTCCTTTAAAAAAAAAAAAAAAGAAGAGAATTGCAGGATTTTCTCTCTTTTCGTGTTTTCATCTTGCTTCTTTGTGGTCCATAATGCCATCTTAGGCTCTCAGGACAGTGAAACCAAACTGATAGGATGGGAGCATGTCATTCTCTCATTTTTCTAGGTCTTTCTTTCAGTTGCATATCAAATCTGGGGCTGAGCCGGGTGCAGTGGTGCATGCCTGTAATCCCAGTGGCTTGGGAGGCTGAAGCAGGAAGATTGCAAGTTCAAGGTTAGCCTCAGTAATTTAGTGAGGCCCTAAGCAACTCAGCAAGATCCTGTATCTAAATTAAAATATAAGAAAGGGCTGGAGATGTGGCTCAGTTGTTAAGCAGGGGCTCCTGGGTTCAATACTCAATACCTAGATAGATAGATAGATAGATAGATAGATAGATAGATAGATAGATTGATTATCTGGGACTGATCATTCCACACTTGTTTAACTTGCCTGTAAGTTTCACAGCATTTTCCGAGCTCAGTGACCATTAGTAATTTACAATTTGCCAGTGTATCCATGCTTCATCATCATAGTTAGGAGGAAACCAGATGATGGCTTTGAACATGGCCTAATAAGAACCATGTGCTTGCCTTTTAGCAGTCTTGACGATCTTGAGGACACTAGCCAGGATTCATGTGTACAACTATGGTGGTATGGAAAGATGTTGGAATGAAACAGCTTTAATACTTTAATCATTCCTTTGAGTTTGGATTTATATCTTCCTCATAAATTCAGATTGAACTACTCAATAAAAATAGAGAATTTATGTTAATTCCAAGTTCTTTTCTTCTTTGTAGAAAATAGGCAACTCGTAAATGTGTATGTTTTCATTATTCCCACTGTTTGCTGGAAAACAATGGAAAAGTTTTTATAAAATGAGAAAACATTTCAGATGTCAGCTAGTGTCATGTACTCTTTAAAGTCTAGGTAAGATTTGCTGAAACCTAGCCTGGCAGCATATGCCTGTAATCCCACCAGAAAATAGAAGTAAGAGGATTACAAATTCAACAGCCTCTGAATTGCCAGTGTGATGGCTCATAGGATCACAAATTCAAGGCCAGCTTCAGCAATTTAGTGAGGCCCTAAGCAACTTAATGAGACCTTGTCTCAAAAGGGCCTGGGGTTGTGGCTCAGTGGTAGAGTGCTCACCTAGCATGCACAAGGCACTGGGTTTGATCCTCAGCACCACATAAATGTAAAACAAAGATGTTGTATCCACCTAAAAACTTAAGAATAAATATTTTTTTAAAAAGTGCTAGGGATGTGGCTCAGTGGAAAAGTGCCCTTGGGTTAAATCCCTGGTACCAAAAAAAAAAAATTTTCCTCGACCACTAAAGCACCATTTTGTATTCTGTGGGAAATGGGTGGACTCACTTGCTCATTTGTTAGGGATTTTTTGAGTACCTATAAATGTGCTAGCCACAGTTCTCAGTGCTGATTTCTACAAATTCTTTGTGTGAGAAGAGGTGATAGGAAGTGATGGGTAATTTTTGATTTCACAGTCCTCTGAATCTGATTTTTTTTGTACTTAGCTTCATCAAGCTCTAATTCTTAAACCTGTTCTTTGATTATTTTTATGAGTGGATTTGAATATTGAAGACACACCAAACCACCTTGAATACAAAAAGGAAACTATCCCATTAGAATAGACCAAATAATATGTCAAATAATAAGCAACTAGCACATTTTATGTTACTCATTTTGATGAATCCACTCATTCTCAGAGATTTCTCACTGGCTGAGCTTCCAGTGAGAAGCATCTCAACCTCTAGCCATTTGGTCAGATTCCAGCCAACTACTCTCCTACTCCCTCTAACCATGGAAATTAGCTGGTGAACCCTTATTCTTTGGTACTACAGAGCAAGTCAGCTCTTTCCAGCCTTTTCTGCCAGTTTGAACTTTATCTTTTCAGAATCCATATGTGTGTTCTGCTGAAAGTTAGTGACTTCCAATTTTGTATTAGCTGCAACAGATTTCACCTTCTTAAGAAGGCATTTGGGTGTGTTAGGAGAAATACTTTTCATTCTATGATTTTTTTTTTTTTTTAAGATGGGGTTTCTGTTGCCTGAGCTGGCTTAACTCTCAATCTCCTGAGCCCAGGTGATCCTCGTACCTCAGCCTCCTGAGTAGTTGGTACACACCACCACACCTGGCTTTTCAACCATTTTTAATCTTTCCTCTCCATATCTGTGGCCTGGGCTGGGGTCATAGCTCAGTGGTGGAGCATTTGTCTTGCAAGCATGAGGCACTGGGTGCCATCCTCAGCACCACATAGAAATAAATAAGTAAAATAAAGGTAGTGTGTCCACATCTGTGACATGAAGCCAAATTCTGCAGAGTGAGAAGCTCTAGTGTAGATTCTTGGCATTTCACATTCCTTTGTAATGATTATTTCTCAATAGAACATAAAATACGATCTATAAAAAACTTTGGTTATAATAGAGCTTCTTCAAAGTGTTTTTAGATTCATTCTAAAGTATGTTCTTTAAATATATATTTATATACATATATGTACATACATGTATCTTTTTTCTTAGTTGTTTATGAACCATTATTTTTGTTTGTTTATATGCAATACTGAGAATTGAACCCAGTGCCTGACACATGCTAGGCAAGAGCTCTACCACTGGGCTACAATGCGAGCCCCTAAAGTATGTTTTATAGACTAATAGATTCCTTGGTCTGTCAATAGGTATTGTATTAAAAAATATGTGAAAAGTTTGATAAACGAGGTTTAAAGCTTCTTTTTTTTTTTTTTAAAGAGAGAGAGAATTTTTTAATATTTATTTTTTAGTTCTCGGCAGACATAACATCTTTGTTTGTATGTGGTGCTGATAACATCTTTGTTTGTATGTGGTGCTGAGGATCGAACCCGGGCCGCACGCATGCCAGGCAAGCGCGCTACCACTTGAGCCACATCTCCAGCCCGGTTTAAAGCTTCTTTATGACAGTATTTTACCCACATCTTTAAATATATTCATATATAATTGGAAATTTCCAAGGGAGAATATTGTAAACAGTATTTGTCAAATTGATTTGCTCTTTTGCTATAGACCCCTTTTTACACAAACCATAATTTTAGGTTGGTATTTCATAGAATGTAATATATACTATAATCTTAGAAATCTTACTTAGATGCCATTATTTGGATAAAATATTTCTGTGATTGCTTTGGTTTTGTATGCCTGGAATGGGCACTGGCAATAGTTGGCAGCCAACTCATTGTTATTTTTAGGTGCATACACAATTAAAAAAAAAATTTTAGATGGACATATAATTTATTAATGGATGTACATAAGGAGTGGGAAGCACAATGAAGACCTCATGAATCCCGGGCCCACCACTGTCTGAGGAATCAAGATTGGGATATATATATGTGACCCTACAGTCATCCATGATAACTTGCTTCATAGCCTCTATATTTTAAGATTCATCCACATTAAACATGGTAAAATTTCACTTCATTGAGATGTGGATCTTCTGGTGGCCAGGGAACTTGAATGTGGCTCAAATGTAGGTTCTCTATCCTTGTTCTGCAGTTGGACATTATGACTTGGCTATTGTGAACCCTGATCATCATGCTAGGGCTTTTCTTTCCTTCTCCTTTTTCTTTTCTCGTGAGTGTGTGTGTGTGTGTGTGTGTGTGTGTGTGTGTGTAGGGGGGTTCTGGGGATAGAATCCAGGGTCTTGTGCATGCTAGGCAATCATTCTGCCACTGTCTATAACTCTAGCCAGCCAGTTCTTGGGTTTTTCAGAGGCACTCCACATACTTGTCTTAAGCTTAAATTGGGCACAACAGAAGATCAGAGACATGAATATCCATTGGAAAGTGCTGCCTCCAAGGTCCCCTGGGCAACCTGTACAAGCAGCAGGCTTTATAAACCACTGGGGAGATTGCTGTTTGCAGTCATTGCACATTGGATCCCCTGGGCCCATTCTTTAAAAGATCCTTTAATTAATTACTTTTAATACTACTTCCCTTACTTTGCAACTGAGTATGGTGCCTTAGTGAAATTCTGCAGGGCAGAATGGTTCTCAACTCTGCTGCACCCTTTCTGCTCAAACTTCTGTTACAACATCCACATCTGCCTTCTGAATTCCAGAATTTATTAGAATACCTCAGCTACTTAGTACATTTCTCCTATCCTGATTGTTTCTACTGTGGATATATTCCCATGTATACCTTTTGGCTGACATTTTGAGGAGTTTTAAAGAACGAGAGGAGGTGAATGTGTATGTGCCCACCACTCTCAACCAAAAGTCAGAATGCAGCCTTGCAGATAATCCAGTCTGACCCTGGAACACTAAACTAGCAAACAGTGGATAAACTAGCAAATACTGGCTTGAACATTTATTGGCACTGTATAGGAAAAAATTCTGTTATAACAACAAAATGATCTTGTCAGTTGAATTTAAAATATTAATTAAATACTTTAGGTATTAGAAAATATTGTTTCAGTGTTAATATGTTGTACCATATAATCGGTTAAACTACTTGATTATTTTCTCTTTTTTATTGGTACATTATAATTATGCATAATAGTGGGATTCATTATGCCATACTTGTATATGCACATAACATAATTTGATCAATCTCATTCCCTAATACTTTCCTTCCACCCTCCCCCTTAATTCTGTAGTACTGATGATTGAACCTAGGGCCTTGTTCATGCTAGGCAAGTACTCTATCACTAAGCTACATCCTCAGCCTGTTTTGTTTTATTTTGAGGCAGGGTCTCACTAAGTTGCTCAGGCTGGCCTTGAACTTGAGATCTTTTTGCCTCAGCCTCCTGAGTAGCTGTGATTATAGGTGTATGCCACCATGCCTGGCTGTGTTTAATGTCAAATTAACAGATTTTAATCACCTCATTATGTAAAATTCATATAAATCATCAACCTCTGGGTACTTGAAATATAAATAGGCTCCTGTGAGACCAACTCTCTGTGTAAGAGAAGGGATTTTACTAGGGCTGGGGATGTAACTAAGTTGTATAGCACCTACCTAACATGTGCGAACCTACACAGCATGGAAGAAAAAAACAAAAAACAACAATTAAAAAAAAAAAAAAAGGAGAGAGAAAATAGAGAGGGAACTTCCACAATGAAAGAAATCAGTATAGAGGTATAGCACCTCTGTTTACTCACAGTCTCTCTCAAACTGACTTTTCATAGCATCTTTGTGCTTTTGAATGTCTGGAAAACCACTGCTCCTGAGGAAGTTTTTGGCCGCAAAGAATGCCACTGTATATGGTTTCATTTGTGGACTTGCCTACTAACGTAACAATGTCTTTTTCTTAAAAAAACTTCCTAGGTATGCTATAAGGCTAAATATAATGTTGGTGTGTTTTGTAATGAGTTCACATTTATTTCAAATGAATTTTGCACTTGCATGTAGACCACTTTGGAGTATTTAATTTTTCTCTATTGGGGTTGGATTTGTTGACAAATTTGAGAAATTAACTTTTAGAAAAACTGCTCAGACAATCCATATTTTAGATGTTCTATATAATTGTGTATTGTTCAACAGTTGAAAACCTGTTTTTAATACACTGTCATTTTAATTTTGATGTTTTAAATAATATTCCCTTTGGTCTGGTAACTGGAAGCACTTGTATATAAAAACAAAATAGTAAAACTAGAACTAGATAGTATCAAAGGACAGGGTTTAAGTCCTTGTTAATATTGGAAAGTCCAAATCTAGATCCTACTATTGAGACTGAGGGTTTCAGGCTAAGTTGTATGCCCCAAAATTGATACTAGACCTGGTGTTTAAACATGTCTTTTCTCAGCTAAAATTATTAAGCTTGTTAGGGACATTAAACTTAAGTATGTAACCATGCAATTCAAATCAGCTTTAAGTCTTAATTTAAAAGGAAATATTGATTTTTTTTTTAACCTTGGTCAAACAAGAGGAGCTACATTTTGGTGATAATATGGACTTTGTATTTCATGACATTGTTTAATAAAAGCTAGGTACATATTTGTTGAGTTAAATAATCAGGACTTAAGTGATTATCTTTTAACCTTTTTTTTTTTTTTTTTTGGTAAAGGACATCGAATCCAAAGCCTCACACATTTTAAGAAATTCAGTTATGAATGGCTTTTTTGTGTCATTCATTGTTACAAAAATTATTACCCTACGTGATCATGAAAGATTAAACTCCAGAGTTATTGTTCCAGGGCTTTGTGCTTAGTCCAGTAGGTCAGTTTCTACCTGTCTCCAGAGGTAGTAAAGATGAGCTAATTGTTAAGTACCATGTAAATGTTAAACCATAAGAGGAACAGAGTGTGAAGACTTCTGAGTAAAACAGGAGCATTTCATGCTGTTTTGCCTTCATTAGCATTTAGTATGAAGAAGACAGAGCAACGACGTGTTTATCTTCTGTTAGTAAACTTCTAAGAGGCAGGAATCAGATTTATTGAAGTTTATATTTTTATAACTTTTTCATCTAGAAGTAGTTTCATACTTACAGAATATTGCTATGTACAAGAACAGTACAAAGAACTTTTGTATACTTGATACCCAGAGTAACAATTGTTCACATTTTTTTTACATTCATTATGCCATACTATTTCCTATTACAAGGATAGTCTCAGATCAAAATCAAGAAATGTAGCATTTTTATACAGTGTTAGTATGTAATATTCCATATTCAGTATGTCCATATTCTGTATAATTCATGTTTCATTTTCACTTATCTTCTAATAATGTCGTTTATAGAAGTTTTTTTCCTTAGTCCAAGGGATCAGTTAGGCTTAGTCTCTTTAGTCTCCTTTGATCTGGAACAATCTCCTGCCTTTCTCTTTTTGTTTATTTCTATAATGGTAGGGATTGAACCTGGGACCTCATGCATGCTAAGTACATGCTCTACCTCAGCCCCTCTGCTTTTCTTTACCCTTCATGACATAGATTTTTTTTTTTCTTTTTGATACTGGAAATTGAACTCAGGGGTGGGGTGCACTAAGCAACATCCCCAACCTTTTTTTGTATTTTATTTAGAGACAGCGTCTTTCTGAGTTGCTTAGGGCCTTGCTAAGTTGCTGAAGTTGGCTTTCAACTCAAAATCCTGCCTCAGCTTCCTGAGCTGCTGGGATTATAGGTGTGCAACACTGCACCTGGCAACATTGCTATTCTTGAAGAGTGCAGCACAAATATGTTTTATACAACTATGAATTTTGGCACAGGATGTCATCTGAAGAAGGTTTATATATATATATATATATATATATATATATATATATATATATATATTTATTCCGAGACTTTTAAAAAATTTTCTTTTTAGTTGTAGATGGACACAGTATCTTTATTTATTTATTTTTATGTCGTGCCGAGGATCGAACCCAGTGCCTCACACATGCGAGGCAAGTGTTCTACCACTGAGCTAAAACCCCAGAACCTAAAGAAGGTTTTTAGAAGTGACTATTAAGAACTTGAAATAGTTATGGTGGCATACATCTGTAGTCACGACTGCATGGAGGCTGAGATGGGATCATTACTTGAGTCCACGTTTGAAGGAAGCCTGGGTAACATAGTGAGACTCCATCTCACCACCACCAACAAAAAAAAGTTATTTATTTTAAAAAATGTCTGTTGAGATCTGGGATTGTAGCTCAGTGGTAGACTGTTTGCCTAGCATATATGAGGCACTGGATTCGATTCTCAGCACCATATATAAATAAATAAATAAATAAACAAACAAACAAACAAATAAATAAATATTTTTATATAAATATGTATATATATATTTATAATAAATGACTAAAATACACACACACACACACACACATAAATGTCTGTTGAACATGTTTTGAGAGAGCAACTTTCTTTCAAAAAGTTTAACATGGGAGCCAGATGTGGTGGCTCTGAGTCAGGATGATCATAAGTTCAAAGCCAGTCTCAGCAACTAAGCAAAGCAACTTAGTAAGACCCTGTCTCAAAATAAAAAATTAAAAGGGGTAGGGGTGTGGTTAAGCACCCCTGAGTGCAAGCCCTGTTAACCCCCCCGCACACAAAATAGTTTAACATGGGAAAGTAATGTGTTTTTTTTTTTTTTTTTTAAAGCACATACTTTGACTTACAGGGTTGGATTCAAATCACATTTCTGCTACTTTGTAGTTGTGTCAAGGGCAAATTACTTTATCCCAATTGATTCAGTTTCCTCAGCCCTAAAAGGGTATAGATAAAGCATTGGCATGAAGAAATGAGATACTGTATATAAACAAAGTTAGAGCAGTACAGGATGTATATGTGGTGAATGGTAACTACTAATATTCATTGAACACAACTTCCCAGTTATGTGAGGATGACTGCTCTTGTCATGTTCAATGGTCAAATACTTCTTTAGCTCTAGTATAAAAGGAGATGGAGGAAAATCTAGAAATATGGAAATCATTTGGTTGTCACATTCTTTCCTTGAATGTAAATATCGTCTAAGAATTCCTTGTATTTAGTAGGTGCTTGAGATTATTAAAAAGTATTTTTAGTTATAGATGGACACAATACCCTTATTTTATTTATTTTTTTATGTGATGTTGAAGATCGAACCTAGTGCTTCACATGTGCTAGGGTAAACGCTCTACCACTGAGCCACAACCACAGCCTGGTGCTTGAGATCTTACCAGGATGTAGCAGCTCCTCAAAAGTTAAAAAAAAAAAAAAAAAGCTTTTCCCCCACATTTAAATTCTAAGTACAGAATGGCAGTTTTCAAGGAATCATTTACTAAGGAACAGCTTAGAATTTCCTTGTCAGATGGTTTGTTGACGTAACCTGTGTGTGTGCTGAATTCACTGGAATGTGGCATAGTCAAATATGGCTTCTTTTACCCCTGAGTTGATGCAAGAAATATTTGGCAGCTATTAAAGTGCTATTCTTTGCAGTTATTTGGTATAATTTGCCCCCAAAATAAATTCCAAGAGGTAATATTCTTCTTAGGTTGTACTCTGTTTCAGATGTAAGGAGTTCTAAGGGCCATTGATCTCTAACCCAAGGTGATTCTTTTGGCAGCCGTGAAGATTTCCAGAGGATTCCAGAACTTGCCATCAACCCATTGGGGGACCGGATCATTAATGCCTTCTTTCCAGAGGGGTGAGTTGGGGCAGCTGTTGGATCTCCTTCCTTTGGCTATCTTAAACTAAATTAATTACTGAGTTGGAATAATGATATTATTTGAGTTATCTCAGACATAATCCCCTGATTATGTTGGGCATTCCTAATTTTACCATATCTAAATCATCTCTTCTGTTCTATCTTCCTCCCTCTCTCTCTTTTATTTTAAATTTGGTAGCGCTGAGAATTGAACTCAAGACCACACAAATGCCAGGCAAGCACTCTACCACTGAGCCACATCCCCAGCCTTGTCTCCTCCCTCTTTTAAACTTAAATATATATGTGAGCCTATCTTCAAAATTCTTAGATTACAGACTGGGAATATGACTCAGGAGTAGACTGTTTATCCGGCATATATTAGGCCTTGGGTTTGATCCCTAGCACCACAAAGCAAACAAAGTTTTAGATTAATCTCTGTTTATCACTATTGTAAAATTGGACTTTAAAGATATTTTATTTGAGAGCTGGATTGTGGCTCAGCGGGAGAGCACTTGCCTAGAAATGCGAGACCCTGGGTTCCATCCCCAGCACCACATCAAAATAAATAAATGAAATAAAGGTATTGTGTCCAACTACAATTAAAAAATAAATATTAAAAAGTATTTGAGGGCTGGGGATGTGGCTCAAGCGGTAGCGCGCTCGCCTTGCATGCGTGCGGCCCGGGTTCGATCCTCAGCACCACATACAAACAAAGATGTTGTGTCCGCCGAAAACTAAAAAATAAATATTAAAAAATTAAAAAAAAAAATAAATAAAAAAAAAATAAAAAATAAAAAGTATTTGAAATAATTTCAAATTTACAGAAAAGTTGCAAAATTTAAAATATTACAAAGAATTCCTGCATCTTTGACTCACATGCATATATTGATTTATTGGTAACATTTGGCTCATTTGTGTGCTCTTTCTCTCAAAACTAGTCTATAAAAGTACTATTCAAGACTCATGTGTAGTTACATTTTTTCTAGTAGCCACATTTAAAGAGTAAGAATAAACAAGTGAACTTTGACAGTAAGCATTTGATTTAACTTAACCAACATACCCCCCAAATTATTATATTCAGTATGAAATCAGTATTAAAAATTACTGAGATATTATAAATTTTTAATATTAAAATTTGAAATCCAATGTGTAATTTATATTTATGACACATAACAAGTCAGATTAACCATGATTTATATGCTCATAGCCACTTATGACTAGTGGCTATAGTATTGGATAGTGCGGCTCATGCATGTGTTCTCCCTTGCCTTCCTATCTCTCCCCAACCTTTACCCCTTACTTGCCCCCACACACTCTTTCTTTCTCTCTCCATCTCCCTCTTTATTTCCTTTCTCTGTAAACACACATGCACGCACCTGCACACACACATGTTTACACATATACATAAGTTCTTATATAATTGTTGTCTGTATTCACATAGTTGTATTTCTAAATCATTTAAGGATAAGTTGCATAGTCATGGCCTTTTACCTCTGAATGCCTCGGTATATGTTTGCGAATAGGAATATTCTTTTATATATTCATAGTAATTATCCATTTCTATAAAATTAACATTGATACAGTACTTTAATCTATTATTCAGTTCATTTATTTATTATCTATTTTTTTCTTAATATTAGTCATACTTCAATATTGCGCCCCTCTCCAGTTCAGGATCTAGTCCTGGTCATTTGTGGTGTCTCTTTAGCCTCCTTTAATCTGGAACATTTCTACAGCCTTTATTTTATTGTGATATGTGCTAAGGATACAGTTCTCCTCACCACATACACTTTTTCAAGCATATTACTCCTTCATTTAGGTTTGTCTAATGTAGAACTAGGCTTTTGATGTTCTTTGCTACTTAATATACTGCCTTCAGAGTGTCAAGTAAATATTTTTTGATTCAGTTAAGAACTTTTCATGACAAAAATTGTATCATAAAACTTGTCTTAAGTAATCTCCTAAACAGTGTTTTCTTGGTTCCATGTGAGTTGTTTGTATGACCCAAAATGCTGTAGGGTGCCAGTTCTTAATAATGGAATTGTCAGTGGGGACACAATCAGATAAAATGCTGGAGAGGAAATTTTAGAGCTTTCAATTGAGAGTAAAGAAATTTGCTAAATGAGATTGTGGGTTGGCCATTTAGTAAATTGGAGTGACAGAGAGGGAAGGCTGGTTCAGTTGTAGTCAGAAACTGAATCAGACTAAAACCTACTCTCTTAGGTTCATGTTAACCCTGAGCAATCTCATACCCTCCCTCAGTTTTTTCTTTCTTTCTCCCTATATTACCCTGTTTATTTCAGATGATTTTTATGCTGAATTCTTCCATTTATCTACTTCTCCTTTTAATGCTGGTGGAGCACTGAATCCTGTTCAAAAATAATGTTCACAAATATGCTTTGTACTTCAGCCTTTTGTGTGTATGTGTGTGGTAGGAGGAATTGAACCCATTGCATATGTTAGACAAACACTCTACCACATTCCCTGCCCTATACCCAAACCTTTTGCAATGAAAACTAAAACCAGTAGTTATTTTGTGCCAGCTTTTTTCCAGAAAACAACTTTTTCCTTTAGTCAACATTGATTACTTGAAGAAGCAGCTTGTGGAAAGCTGTTTTGTAAGGCTGAACCACATTTTCTTTGACCGTGGTTATCACCTATTGTCTTCTTTACCAGTCTATTGCGAAGGAATCTAGTCAGGGTGCAGATGAGGAAGCAGTGTAATCTATGGCCTGCATGTCACAATCAAGGATCTTGGCAGGCTACACTTCTGCTTCTTGTTTTTTTTTTGCACCAGGGATCGAACCCAGGAACACTTAGCCACTGAGCCACAAACCCAGCCCTTTTCCTCTTTTTTTCAATATATTTTATTTAGAGACAGGGTCTCTCTAAGTTGCTTAGGGCCTTGCTAAATTGCTGAGGGTAGCTTTGAACTTGTGATCCTCCTATCTTAGCCTCCTGAGCCTCTGAGATTATAGGCATGCACCACCATGCCCAGCTGCTTCTTGCTTTAATTAGAAATAGATATTTGGCTTTTGGGCTTTTATTTCTCCTGTGGTCTTATGGAGGTAGAGTTTCCTTTTTTTAATTATGATTTTTAATATTGAGATTTGATAATAGACCATTGGTATTTAGTTTTTTGTTAGAAATGATGCTAGTAATATGTGTTCTCATTATTCAGTTTGTTCTGGCATGACTTGAATCCTATTCCATATTCCTTTATTCCTCAGATCTTGATCATATTTTTGAGCAGTTATTGCTATGTTAGCAGTATAGCTACCAGGAAGAACTAAAGGTCATTCTTTCAAGTACAGTGGGCTCATGAGCTAGTCTTTGAACTCTACTGTTAGAAGACCTCCGAACTGGTGTGGTATGGTGGCACATGCCTGTAATTTCAGTTGCTTGGGAGGCTTAGGCAGGAAGATCATGAGTTCAAAGCCTTAGCAACTTAGTGAGATCCTGTCTTTAAATAAAATACAAAAAATGGGGATTGGCTCAGTGGTGAAGCCTCCCTGGGTTCATTCTCTCGTACAAAAAATAACAATAATAATAAGGTCTCCAAACTCTCTCTGTCTGGCACATAAGAGACTCTGTGTACCTCATCTATACAGAGGGCTACACCAAGACTGGGATTTTACTCAAGGTAGCGTCAGGAACCAGGCCGCCTGCAGTTTCTGTGACTGCCTTAGATAAATAAATCAGTCACATAAGACATTCTTTTTAATATCAGAACATTCTTCATTTGTTCAAGTTTTAAAATTATTTCTTACAGGGTAACCGATTAGCCTATGGCATGATAAAAAGATTTTCTCTAAGCTTAAGTGATGAAAAAGCTTTACATACAAAGAGATCTTTCATAGCCTTATTTATGATTGCAGAAAATGAGTAGGAAAATCTATCCAGTTATGAGGGAATAAAATTATGGTAAGTCTACACAATTATTATGCAGGCATTTAAATATGTTTCAAACTGTTTATATTGATTGGAGAAATGCTTAAAATATTAAAAAATATATGAAATTATATATATAGTAGGTTCACAATTATGCAGAAAACATAGAAAAGTTAATGGAAGAAAATATATTCATATATGGGCTAGGAATGTAACTCGGTGGTAAAGCATGTGCTTGGCATGCGAGGCCCTGGGTTCTATTGCCAGTATTGAAGAAGAAAAAAAGGAAGGGAAGGATGAAGGGAAGATTAGGGAGGGAGAAAAAGGGGGAGAGAGAGAGAGAAAGAAAGATAATATAATCATATATTATTAGACCCACAAATGGTATATTTCTTTCTACTTTTCATTTTTCTAAAATTTCAAAAAATATGTTAAATTGCTTTTATTACTAAATCAACTTTATTTTATTTTTATTTCCAATTAAGAAAATCCTTTTTATATAGTCCATGGGCCTTTTTTTTTTTTTTTTACATTTACTAGGCCATGAATTCATAGGGAATAGGTTCCAGCAGCTCATGCTCCTTTCCATTTGTTCTCACAAAATGTGCTGCTTTGGGTGGAGCAGGCTGGTGCTTCTGCTGAACCCAGGTACCTTTCTCTTTGGCTTCCTTCTTTTTCTGATCATTTTCCTTCACATGTTTCAGGAAGCTGCCTCAGCTCTTAGAGTGCTTAATATGCTTAATACGCACATTAGTTCTCTTGGCAAGAATCTTGTCATTAACTTGCTTATTCACAACAATGCCAATAGCATGCTGAGTAACATTGTAGACTCTCCCAGTTTTGTCACGATAGCATTTGTGGGCATTCCTTTTTGAACAGTAGCCATTCTCTTAATGTCTGCATTATTAACCTTCTTGTAGATTCACATATATGTGGCTAAAGGAACAACTCCATGTTTTTCAAAAGTCCTAGAGAACATATATCAGGTTCCAGTTCCTCTCCTCTTTCCTTTGCTTTACATTTCATCTTTTTGGCGAATTACTGGAAGATGGTAGTTCCTGTCAAAAGGTCAACTTTATTTTAAAAGTACTTTTCCATAATATGCTTTAACTTTAAAATGTCTCTAGGTATACCTTACTGCAGGGGAGACATGGATGGTGGTTGAGTCATTGAGTTGAGATACTAATTTGCTGCTTGCTACAGAGTTCAAAGCAGTGAGTTCAAGTCCTGGTTCTCCTAATTATATAGCCCTGGAACTACTTTAAATCTTTTTTCTTTCTGGAAAATTGATATAACTAAATTCAAATTCTAACTCTTGATTAGTTATGTCCTGTTAACTCTCTTATGTTGGATTCATCACTTTATAAGCAGAAAATAACATCTACCTCACAAGGTTGGTGTGAGGCTTAAATGGAGATGTTTTTTGATCCATAAAGTATGATATATATGGAAAGAGATCCTGGTAAATGAATTTTCAGGCTAATGTAACTAAAGGTATTGCCTATATCTTGAGTTCATAAGAAATGATTACCCTGGGGCCAGGGATGTAGCTCATTGGCAGAGTGCTCATGTAGTATGTGTGAAGCTCTCAAAAAAACAAAAGTAAAACACGACCTTGATTGACATGATGTTATGTATTTCATATTTCCCAATCAGAGAGGACCAGGTAAACTTCCGTGGATTCATGAGAACTTTGGCTCATTTCCGACCCATTGAGGACAATGAAAAGAGCAAAGATGTGAATGGACCAGAACCACTCAACAGCCGAAGCAACAAACTGCACTGTAAGGAGCTAAAGTCATCTGACTTAAAATATTTGCTTTACATTTCTTACAAATCATGTATTTACATCTTCATTCATTGAATAACATTTACAAGAGCAAACTCAGTGCTTAGACCCTGGAGCTAAACTGAGTTTGAGTCCTAGCTATACCTCTTTTTGGCCTTGGGGGTCTTGGCATATTAAGATCTTTAGGCCTGTTTCCTCTTCTGTAAAGTGTGATATTATGGGATTCTGCATGGGGTTGTTGTAAAGATTAAAGGAGTTAGTAATGTATGTCAAGTATTTCAAATAGTGCTTTATATATACTAAGTACTCAGTACGTGTTACCTGCTGTGTTGCTGTTATTATTTGTTTATGTATATGGTATTGGGGAACTAACCCAGGACTTCCCACATGCTAAGCAGGCAGTCTACCACTGAGTTGCATCCCCAGCCCACCTGCTGCTGTTGTTATTATTATAATTCACTGACTGCCTACTGTGTGCCAGGTACTCTAGTAAGTCCTAGAGTGACAGTTGTGAGCAAGACCCATGCCCTACCTATGGGGAATAATGACAATCCTCTACCCATCATAGAATTTGATAGATACCAGATGTGAGGTAAGTTAGTGCAAGATTTAATTTTTGTTCCCATGCCTCTTGCCTCCTTTCCTTGGATACTTATAAAATTCCCTTCAGCCATTATTTATTCGTGTTATATTGCTCAATCCCTTGCAGCACTTCTCTAAGAAGTTGAAATTGAATTTCTCTTTTCTTTCAACACAAGTCGAAATTGAAATTATATGAAACTGATTGAACTCAAGCTTCTCTTACAAGGAAAAAAAATATATATATATATAAATTACAAACTGTAATGTCACATTTATATGCATTGGAAAAAATGACACATGAGACTTAAAATTTTAGTTTGTGGCCTTTGGGCTATTTCCCCAGATCTTCCCAGGCAGAGAAGTATAAATTCACTGTCTTGATAAATGAGGTATAGAGTTTGAGAAGCACTGAAATGAATCTTTCTTATTTAGGACAGGAAAGATTTCTGAACAAAAATGGTAACATATTATTTAGCCTTTGGTAGGAGATTACATTCCCAAAAAGGTGGAAAACTTAGTACAAACAAAATCAAATACAGGAAAAAAAAATAGAACTCTAATGAATTATCTTCAAATTTTTTGTACTTTGTTAATGGATTCCAATTTCTTCTCTCAAGACTAAATACTATTTGAGGCAAAAAATTGTATCTATAGTTTGATTAGCATTTTAGCATATATTTACTAAATGCTTGACTGACTTTGACATTAATATGGTAGAAATTTTTTTTTTTAATTTTTAGTTGTTGGTGAATCTTTATTTGTATGTGGTGCTGAGAATCAAACCCGGTGTGTCAGGCATGCTAGGCAAGCACACTACCACTCAGCCACAACCCCAGCCCCAATATGGTAGAAATTTTTGTTTTTTTATATCAGAGATTGAACCCAGGGTGCTTAACCACTGAGCAATATTCCCAGCCCTTTTTATTTTTTATTTTGAGCCAGTTAGGGCCTTGCTAAATTGCTGAGGCTGGCTTTGAACTTACAATCCTCCTGCCTTAGCCTCCTGAGCTGCTGGGATTGCAGGCCTGTGCCACTGCACCCAACAGATATTTTCTTGTAATGTTACAAACCAAGAGTTGATCAATAATTGAAGTGCTGGGCGAAGTGGCACACACCTGTAATCCTAGCCGATAAGGAGGCTGAGGCAGGAGGATCACGAGTTCAAAGCCAGCCTCAGCAACGGGGAAGCCCTAAGCAAGGTACTAAGCAATTCAGTGAGACCCTGTCTGTAAATAAAATACAAAATAGGGTTTTGGCTGTGGCTTAGGGGTTAAGTGCCTCTGAGTTAAATCCCTGGTTCCAAAAAAGAAAAAATCGGCTATACAAGATAATAAATAGAAGGAAATACCAATTTTAGTAGAAGCTTTAAGGAAAACATAGGCTATTTTTCCTTTCATGTTCACATACTCCTTTGTCTGTGGATCCTGGGTTAAGCAATGTTCTCAGGCTGGGAATGTAGCTCAGTGGTAGAGTGAGTACTTGCTTATCATACAGCACCATAAAAAAGAAGGAAAAAAAAAAAGAAGAAGAAATGATCTACAAGAACCCTTCTGTTCTCAAACAGGGAATTATTGTTTCCTTATAGCAGCTTTTCTTTTCTTTTTTAATATTTTTAGTTGTAGATGAACACAATACCTTTATTTTATCTTTATATGTTGCTGAAGATCAAACCAGTGTCTCACAGGTGCTAGGCAAGTGCTCTACCACTGAGCCACAACCCCAGCCCCATAACAGCTTTTTTTTATAGCAGCTCTAACCATACATAAGCATCTTTCTTTTTTTTTAATATGTATTTTTTTAGTTGTAGGTGGACACAATACCTTTATTTTATTTTTATGTGGTGCTGAGGATTGAACCCAGTGCTTCATGTGTGCCAGGCAAGCGCTCTATCACTGAGTCACAGCCCCCAGCTCCATAAGCATCTCTTTTTAAAAAAATTTTTTTCTTGAGTGCCAGGAGCAGTGGCACATGCCTGTAATCCCAGTGGCTTGGGAGGCTGAGGCAAAAGGATCACAAATTCAAAGCCAGCCTCAGCAATTTAGCAATGCCCTAAGCAACTTAGTGAGTCCCTTTCTCAAAATAAAAAAATTTAAAAAGGGCTGTGGAGGGGCTGGGGTTGTGGCTCAGAGGTAGAGTGCTTTCCTAGCATGCGTCAGGCTCTGGGTTCAATCTTCAGCGTCACATAAAAATAAAATAGAGTTATTGTGTCAACTTACAACTAAAACATAAGTATTTTAAAAAGGGGAGCCTGTGGATGTGGCTCAGTGGTTAAGCATTCCTAGATTTAATCCCTTGAAACCAAAAAAATTTTTTAAAAAATTCTTCCTCGGACTAGGTACATGGTACATGCCTATAATCCCAGTGATTCAGCAGGCCAAGGCGGGAGGATAGCAAATTCGAGGCCAGCCTCAGCAATTTAACAGGTGCCTAGCACCTGTGAGGCACTGGTTTGATCTTCAGCAACATATAAAGCAATTTAACAAGGCCCTAAGAAACTTAGTGAGATCCTGTCTCAAAATTTAAAAATAAAAAGGACCAGGGATGTGTTTTAGTGGTAAAGCAACCCCGGGTTCAATCTTCAATACAAAAAAAAAAAAAAAATCTCCCTTGCAGTAAGGCATAGGTGCTTGTAGTCCCAGAGGCAGGAGTATTGCTGGAGCCCTGCAGTTTGAGCTCTGCCATTTTACACCAGCCCAGACAACATAACAAGACCTCATCTCAAAAAAACAAAACGAAAAAAACTTCCCTTTTTTTTTTTGAACTGAAATGTCTCCCTGATCCTCATTGCATAAATTTTCTACATGATAGGCTTTTATGTATTTGGAAATAAATCTCTAAACCCAGTATTTCTTTCTTCCAGCTTTATGCCAGTTCTTTTAATATCCTCCTTATGGGGTAAAGGGGATTTTATTGGATATAGAGTTTTATTTAGATTTGCAAGTTGAAACAGTACTGGAGATTGGTTTCACAACAATATGAATATACTTAAAATTACTGAACTATAAACTTAAAAATGATAAAACATTTTATGCTTATTACCACAACAAAATAACTGTGCCCTCAAACTTCTAGTTGCTTTCTTATAAATGTGCTCTAGCATTATCTATGGGATCCAAAATGAAATATTGTTCCCAAGATGTGTTCTTATTAGCATACAGGTGGATTACAACTATTCTTTTTTATTTTTAGCATTCTTTTTTTATAATTTTTTAAATATTTATTTTTTAGTTGGACACAATATCTTTATTTATTTATTTTCACGAGCGCTCTACCGCTGAGCCCCAACCCCAGCCCCATTCTTTTTTTTTTAACCTTTATTTTATTTATATATTTATTTATTTTTAAATATTTTTTAGTGTTGATGGACCTTTATTTTATTCATTTATTTATATGTGGTGCTGAGAATTGAACCCGCTGCCTCACACATGCTAGGCAAGCATTCTACCACTGAGCCACAACCCCAACCCCAGATTACAATTATTCTTGTTCTAATGTTGTGCTATTGTTGCCATAGCCTGATACTTTATTGCTTTGGGGTGAGGGTAGGGGTGCTACAAGGCAGACAGGCAGCATGTGTGATGGCATCATTTTAGATTTGCCTATAGATGGTGTTTATATGTGTTGTTAGACCCAAGTGCAACACTTTGGTTTATTCCCCTACCTTTTATTTTGTTAGATTTAGTCCAGACATTTGTGGCCTGTCAAAAATCCTTTTTGGTTCTGAGTATGAGTCTTTATTTATTTATTTTCTTGTGGTGTTGGACCTTGAATCCAGAGTCTCACAAATGCTAGGGAAGAACTCTACTACTAAGCCACATCCCCAGCAACCTGAGCATTGAGTCTTTTGTATTCACTATGCCTCCGAGTTTCCACTCAACCAGAATATCAGCTATTTGATTATTACAGCTTCAGTGAAAATTCATAATGAAAACAAGAAGAAGCTGAAAGAGCCCTGTATCATAATACTGGCTACTTCTTTCTTTTGTGACATAAATTCCTGTCTTTGGATTTTCTAACCTATTGTGCCATTGTATACAATAGAGTAACAAGATAGCCCTTATTAAATATCATCCTGAAATCTATTTTATTTTTATTTTTTTTTGTACATTTTTATGTCTTTTTTGAAGATTGATCCAAGCGATACTTTACCACTTTTTATTTTTAATTTTGACACAGGATCTCTCTTAGTTGCTTAGGGCCTCACTAAATCCAAAAGACAGGAATTCGTGTCACAAAAGAAAGAAGTAGCCAGTATTATGATACAGGGCTCTTTCAGCTTCTTCTTGTTTTCATTATGACTTTTCATTGAAGCTTAATAATCAAATTTAAGGCTTGCCTTCTGCTTGAATCTCCTATTTGCTGTAATTGCAGGCCTGTGCTACTATACCTGGTCTGACATCTATTTTATATCAACAAACCCCATGGAAGAAATATGCAAAGAGAACCATATGAATGGGTTTCTCTTTTGTTTTTACTTTCTTTTTGGAGAGACACGGAAGTAGGGGTCTTGTATTGCCCAGCTGAGTGTTGCTGTGGCTGAGTTGGCCTCCCAACTCCTGAGCTCAAGTGATCCTCCTGCCTCAGCCCCTTAGTAACTGGAACTATAGGCTCTTGCCACCATACCTGGTAGATTTTTAATTTTTATTTTGGAATCATTGGATTCACAGGAAATTGAAAAATATGGGTAGGAAGATTCCATATACCTTACACTCAGGTTGACTTAGCTATAACATCTTACTTAATAATCATGTAACAGGAAAATTTGGAAATTAACATTGATACATTCCGCAAGCTTATTCGCATTAGACCAAGGAAGTGTGTGTGTATAAATGAGAGAGAGAAGGGGAGAAGTTGTATGCCATTTTATCACCTATATAGCTTCATGTAACCACTTCCACATTTAAGATACAGTACCACAAGACTAACTTGTACTCCTTTATAGCCACACCTTCACTCTCCCTCTCCTATCCTCAATTCTTCATTCTTGGGTCAAGTGTAGTGGTGCATACCTCTAATCCCAGTGGCTCAGGAAACTGAGGCAGGAGGATCCGGAGTTCAAAGCCAGCCTCAGCAAAGAGTAAGGTTCTAAACAACTCAATGAGACCCTATCTCTAAATGAAATACAAAATAGGGCTGGGGATGTGGCTGAGTGTCCCTGAGTTCAATCCCTGGTACCCTCCGCCCCTCCCCCCCAAAGTCCTTAATCCTTGGCAAACACTAATTTATCCCAACTCTATAGTTTGGGGGGTTGGGGGGAAGCAGACTGGGAATTTAACCAGGGGGCTCATACTACTGAGAGCTACATCCCCAGCCCTTTTTATTTTTTTATTTTGAGATAAGGTCTCACTAAGTTACTTAGAGCCTCGATAAGTTGCTGAGACTGGCTTTGAACTTGCAATCCTTTTGCTTCAGCCTCTGAGTCGCTGGGATTACAGATGTGTGTCACCATGCCTGGCTTCTTGCATTTTTTCAATAATTCATTCCATTTTGTTGGATTTGTTTATTTCATGGTTTGGTTGTACCAATTTGTTTAGTCACTCACATATTGAAGGGCATTTTGATTGTTTCCAGTTTTGGGCTAGTACAAATAAAGCTGTTTTGAACATTCATGGTACAGTCACTTTGGGAAAGTTTGGCAGTTTAAAGAACTACATATATATCAGGTGCAGTGGTACATGCCTGTAATTCCAGCAGCTCAAGAGGCTGAGACAGGAGCATTGGGAATTCAAAGCCAGCCTTAGCAAAAACAAGGTACTAAGCAACTCAGTAAGATCCTGTCTTTAAATATAATATAAAATAGGACTGGAGATATGACTCAATGGTAAAGTGCCCCTAAGTTCAATTCCCAATACTCTGCCGCAAAAAACACTAAATATGCAACTACCATTATCAGAAGGTACATTCCTAGGCATTTAAAAAAATTTTTTTTAGTTGTAGATGAACACAATATCTTTATTTTATTTATTTATTTTTATGTGGTGAGGAGGATTTAACCCAGTGCCTCACAAGTGCTAGGCAAGCGCTCTACCACTGAGCCATAACCTCATCCCAGCCCCCATTTCTAGGCATTTAATCCAGAGAATGAAAACTTATGATCATGCAAAAATCTGTACGTGAAAATTTATAACAGCTTTATATATTGCTCAGCCCTAAAAAGGAATGAACTATTGATACATATAAGTATTGATACACACAATGATGACTCTCCAGAGAATTATACTAAGTAAAAAAAAAAATCCTAAAAGGTTATATTTGTTTGATTGTATGTATTTAATAGTTTTGAAATGCCAAAATTTAGAAATAGTAGATTAATGGTTTTCTAATTGTGATTTTTAAAAAATTTCAGCCATTCTAATAGGTATGTAGTGGTAGTTCATTGTGGTTTTATGTTCAACATCTTATGTGCTTGTCAAATGTCTAATCATGTCCTTTGCCCGTGCTCTAATTGAATTGTTGTTTTTTTTTTTTTTTTTAGTGTTAGGTTGGAAAGTTCTTTATGCTAAATATGTGTCCTTGATGGATATGTGGTTTGCAAATATTTTTTCTTCCCTGTCTATAGTTTGTTTTCACTTTCTTAACACGGACTTAAGCTGAGCAAGTGTTTTTAATTTTGATGAGACCCAGTTGATTTCTTTTTCCTTTTATTGATTAATGGCATCTATAAAATGTGTATTTTTTTCCCCAAGTGCTCTCTCATCCCCAACCTGAGGATGATTTTTTTTTTTTTTTAATGAGGGCCTCATGTATGCCAGGCAAGTGTTGTAACACCGAACTGTATGGACCCCAACCTAAAAATTTTTTTCTTTTTCTTTTTAAATTTTGAGGCTTGTTGAGTTGCCCAGGCTGGCCTGGAACTTCTCATCCTCTTCTTTGGTCTCGCAAGATCTGAGATTATAGGAATGTGTCACTGCGCCCAGTGAGGACAGTTTTTTTTTTTAGATGGACACAATACCTTTATTTTATTTATTATTATGTGGTGCCTAGGACTGAACCCAGTGTCTCATATGTGCTAGGTGAGCACTTTACCACTAAGCCACAATCCCAGCCCCAAGTACAGTATTTTTTGTGTGAGTGATTTTTTTTTTTTTTTTTTTTTTAGTGCAGGGGGTAGAACCCAAGGCCTTGTGTATGGTAGGCTAGTACTCTACCTTTGAGTTACAAATTCAGCCCTTATGTATTTTGCCTTAAGACATTCCTGTGTGAATTGGTGGTTCCATTCCAAGTTTTCCAAGGAATCTCCATACTGCTTTCCAGATTGGTTGCACCAATTTGCAGGCCCACCAGCAGTGTATGAATGTGCATTTTTTTCCCCACATCCTCGCCAACACTTATTGTTATTTGTATTCTTAATAGCTGCCATTCTGATTGGAGTGAGATGAAATCACAGTGTAGTTTCAACTTGCATTTCTCTAATTGCTAGAGATGTTGAACATTTTTTCCTATATTTGTTGATTGATTTTATATTCGGAGATGTGTCTGTTCAGTTCCTTGGCCCATGTATTGATTGGGTTATTTGTTTTTTTGGTGTTAAGTTTTTTTAGTTTTTTATATATCCTAGAGATTAGTGCTCTATCTGATGTGCGTGATCCTCAGCCCTTTTTATTTCTTATTTTAAGACAGGATCTTGCTAAATTGCCCAGGTTCACCTCAAACTTGTGATCCTCCTGCCTCAGCCTCCTGAGTAGTTGTAATTACAAGCCTGTGCCAACATACCCTGCTATTTGTCTTTAAAGCTTACTTTCTCTTAGTATTTTCACCAACTCCACCAGAAAGTCACATTCACCTTACACTTTGTTCACCCAGTGTTATGAATGTATTATAGCACTTACTAGAGTGAGCAGTGTATATTGCTGTATTCTACTAGATAATGAGTTCCCAAGTCAGAATCTAAATCCATGGATCTTAATATCTCTAGAACAGTGCATTTGGGCATTTTAGTATTGGCACTTCCCTATTGAAAAGCATAAATATTCATGGCTTATTTGACATGATTTAAAATCATTGTAAATTTATCTATGTGACAAGATAATCACCTCCTTAATGTGAAATTCTCACAGTTCCTACATAATCACCCAGTGTTGTTATACTTTACACGATAGCTCTTCAAAAACAGAATGTTTTTTTCTCTCCTAAATTCTCTCTCTTATATGAACACAAGTAAAGTTCTCATCTATTCTACTTTCTAGAAAACTCATCTATTATTTAGGAGAGAGAAACATGAAACAACCTGGAGACCATCAGAGCCTTGGTGTTTTTATTTGAAACTTCTTGACCTGTAGAACTCCCAAATGGTAGGGAATTACTTGAAATTTGGCACAAATTTATCAAAGAGAATATATTCCCAGAGCAACACTTTATTTTCCGTATTTTTATTTGTGCATTGTAGTTGTATATAATGGTAGAATTTGTTGTTACATATTTATACATGCATACAGTGTCACAATATAATTTGGCCAATATCATTCCCTAGTATTTCCTCTTCCCCTCCACTCCTCTCTCTTCTTGGTCCCTTTCCTCTTCTCTACTGATTTTCCTTTGATTTTTATGAGTTCTCACCACCTTTCTCATCCTTTTTCCTGTCTGACTTCTATAAAAGAAACAAGCCCCTTAATCTTTGAATTTGGCTTATTCTGCTTGACATAATGTTCTCAAGTTCCATCCATTTTCCTGCAAATGACATAATTGTATTTTTCTTTATGGCTGAATAAAATTCTATTGTGTGTGTGTGTGTGTGTGTTTGTGTATACATATATACATAGCACATTTTATTTATCCATTCATCCATTTATGGACACCTAAGCTGGTTCCATAGTTTGGCTATTTTGAACTGTGCTGGTATAAACATGGGAATGTTTGTATTTCTATGCTATGATGATTTTAATTCTTTTTTAAAAAATATTTTATTAGTTGTTGGTGGACCTTTATTTTTATGTGGTGCTGAGAATCGAACCCAGTGCCTCACACATGCTAGGCAAGCACTCTACCACTGAGCCAGAACACCAGTCCTGATGACTTTAATTCTTTAAGATAAATATCCAGGAGTGGTATAGCTGAGTTATATGGTAATTCCATTCCTAGTCTTGTGAGGAACCTCTGTACTGAATTGTATAGTGGTTGTACTAATTTATAATCCCACCAACAGTGTAAAAGTGTTCCTTTTACTCTATATTCTCTCCAGCATTTACTGTTGTTTGTATTCCTTTTTTTTTTTTTTTAATTTCTGTGTGTGTGGTGCTGGAGATTGAACCCAGGACCTTGTACATGCAAGGCAAGCACTCTACCAACTGAGCTATATTTTTGAGTTCTTATATATTCTAGTTATTAATCCTCTGTCAGTAACTAGCAGATTTCCTCCCACTCTTTAAGTTCTCTTTTTACATTCTTGTTTCCTTTCTTTTGCAGAAGATTTTAAATTTGATGTCATTTTATTTACTAACTCTTGACATTATTTACTGAACTTTAGGAGTCCTTCTGAGAAAGTTGTTGCCTGTGCCTAAATATTGGAGTACTGACCCTATGTTTTCTTCCAGGAATTGCATAGTTTCTGATCTAATTCCTAGGTCTTTGACCCATTTTGAGTTGATTCTTGTGCAGGGCCCCAGAGCAACATTTATAGTCAGCTTTGTGGTTTCCTCTGAGTGGTGCACAGTGGAATTGATGGGTTGTGTGAAGTAGCCTAACTTACAGAACCCCTTAAGGGTTGTTTTTTGGTTTTGGTTAAGTTTTTGTTTTGTTTTTAGTACCAGTGATCAAACCCATGGTTGGTTAACTACTAAGCTACATTCCTAGCCCTTTTTATTTTGAGACAGAGTCTTGCTAAGTTGCTTAGGGCCTCACTAAGTTGCTCTCAAACTTGTGAATCCTTCTACCTCGGCCTCCTGGGTCGCTGGGATTACAGATGTGCACCAACCTTGCTCAGCTTTGCATGTTAGTTCCTTGAGAAGGAGCAAGACACTACAGAATTTCCACTAACTTCTTGTTTTTCCCAATCAGTTGCTTTTCGACTGTATGATCTGGATAAAGATGACAAGATCTCCCGTGATGAGCTGTTACAGGTATGTGGGAAAACTATGTGACAACTCAGTGTGACAGCTCACATGTGACAAAATACTATGGCTCATACTTAAAGAGTTCAAAATTGTGGGTAATAATGAAATACCTGGGTGGTGGTTCAGCACTGGGTCTTCCATAAGAGTTATAGATCGATACCATGCTAAATGACATTTTGAAAGGTCTGGACTACCTGCAATCAGAAAAGAAAATTCACCAAGACATAAAAGCTGCTAATGCCTTGCTCTCTGAACAAGAGGATAGTAAACTTGCTAAATGAATAAAATAAAGGTCCATCAACAACTAAAAAAAAAAAAAAAAGAATACACATACACACATATATAATTTTTTTTAAAGGCACTAACTAAGGGGTTGAGGTTGTGGCTCCGTGGTTGACCACCTTCCTAGCATGTGTGAGACACTGGGTTTGATTCTCAGAACACATGTAAATAAATAAAATAAAGGTCCATTGACAACTAAAAAAATATTAAAAAGCACTAACTAAATGTTTCCTAAGTGCGGACTGGCAGAGGTGAAATATGTGACATTGTGTACATCAAATAGTTCAGTTATGCAGGGCATGGTAGCGCATGCCTGTAATCCCAGCAGCTCAGGAGGCTGAGGCAGGAGGATCTCAAGTTCAAAGCAAACCTCAGTAATTTAGCAAGGCCCTAAGCAACTTAGCGAGACCTTGTCTCCAAATAAAGTAGAAAAATTGGCTCGGGACATGGCACCCTTAGGCTTAATCCTTGGTACCAAAAAAATAGTTTGGTTATTACCAAAACAGCTTGTTGGCAATCAGATAATTCTGATGATACCTAGTAAATTCTGCTGATTTGTCTGTCCTTAAACTTAGCATAAGAGTTACCAACTCTTGCTTGTGCCAGTGTACCTTGAGCTAATCATTCACTGCCCTTTGTTGTTCCCACAGACAAGTTCCTATTCCTCTACTATCGATTACTAACATTCCATGCTGTTAGCATTGCAATTTATTGTTTTTGCCTTTTATAAATTCAGAAGGGGAGAAAATTACCCCTTGTTTTGAGTCTGAAAGACCATAGGCTAACACATTTAGGGATTTCCATGGGGAAATTTGTCCGTTTCAAGATACACCTAAAAAGTAAATTGTTTCTACTCAGCCCTTAAAGTAAATCTGAATTCATCCATTATCTTGAGAAGACTTCCAAGTTGAAGATTGCTTAAGATCAGCTTAAGACCCATCCACAGTATTCCTACATTTCTACCTGAGCAGAAACCAAAACAACGAGGAGATCATGATAGTGTCCCTTGCTTTTGAGGTGGGAATATATTTCTTTGGTGAGAAGAGTTTACTTTTGTTACATTGCTACACATTGACTTCTGAGTTCTGAAATGTAATGGCACATTTTCATCCTTGAGCCCAAACCTGGTTGCAAGAAAGGTGTTTTTGGAGGAAGAGTTGATTTATTTACTGTTATTGGATAAGAAAGCCTGAAGAGGGGCTGGGGCTGTGGCTCAGTGGCAGAGCGCCTGCCTCGCACATGTGAGGCACTGGGTTCGATCCTCAGCACCACTTTAAAAAAATAAATAAATAAATAAAAAGGAAAGCCTGAAGAGGAAGTAGGGAAGAAACTATGTGGCCAGAGTTCTAGTCATGCTCTTGGATTATTTAGGTTTAGACAACTAGTTTTATCCCAGCAAAAAGAGGATCTGACCATTTTGCTGAAATGAAAGAAGAAAATAAAGTTTATCTTTCTAGACACAGTGATTTCTAAAACATCTGGTAACTTGCAGTTCCTAGATACTTATTGAATGTTAAAAAAGTATGTAGTGAATTTACCCTCAAGAATGGCTGACTTGTCGTTGTCGTCATCGTCCTCCTCCTCCTCCTCCTTCTTCTCCTTCTCCTCCTCCTCTTCCTCCTCCTCCTTTCTTCTCCTTCTCCTTCTTCTCCTCCTCCTCCTCCTTCTTCTTTCTTCTTCTTCTTTCTTCTTTCTTCTTCTTCTTCAGTACCTAGTGGCACTTTACCACTGAGCTACATCCTCAGCCCTTTTCATTTTTATTTTGAGACAGGGTCTTGCTAAGTTGCTAAGGCTGGCTTTGAACTTGAGATCCTCCTGCCTCAGCCTCCAGAGACACTAGAATTCCAAGCATGCCCCTGGCTGGGCATGTGTTCTTAGTATGATTCTTGTAGAATGTCCTGGTTGAACTTTTGGGGGCCAGTTGTATATTAATTATCTTGATTTTTGGTGATGGTGTCAGAGGTGTGTACATGTATACAAAGACTCATTAGCACATTTTAAATATGTACCATTTATATCATTTATACTTCAATAAAGACTCATTTTATGAGGCTAGCATAACTTTGACATGAAAACTTTATAAAGACAGTACAAGGGCTGGGGATGTGGCTCAAGCAGTAGCGCGCTCGCCTGGCATGCGTGGGGCGCTGAGTTCGATCCTCTGCACCACATAAAAATAAAATAAAGATGTTGTGTCCACCTAAAACTAAAAAATAAATATTAAAAATTCCCTCTCTCTCTCTCTCTCTCAAAAAAAAAAAAAAAAAAAAAGACAGTACAAGAAAAAATTATAGCCCAACCTTTTTTATTCACTTAGATGTAAAAATCCAAAACAATTTTTTTATCACACAGAATCCAGCAATGTTATTATATCCAAAGTAAGTTTGCACTAGGAATTCAGAGTTGATTTAAAATTAGAAAATAGTTATAACCATATGAACAGATTAAAGAAGAGAATCTAATCTAATGGTCTTCTCCATTGAAGAAAGCATTTGATAAAATTCATCACCTATTCATGATTTTTTCAAGTCTTATAAAAGCAGAAATAAAAGGAAGTTTCCTTTCTGTTTTATTTTTTTGTTTTGTTTTTTCCATCATCCCCAAATCCTTCAACCCCAGTATCAAATCCAGTACCATGTGCATGCTAGGCAAATGCTCTACCACCACCTTATATCCCTGGCCCGGGAAGTTTTCTTAAATTGATATAGGGTATATATATAACCCTCCCCAAACATTGATAATAAAAATAGTAAAGTTCTCATTTGCTAATAATCTTCCCACTGGAACAATAAGTGGCAGCCAGGATAGGTGAAAGGAACACTGACTGGCCTATGAGCAGACAGCTCATGCCACTAGTTACTGAGACAGGGGGGTCAAGATACTTCTGAGCCTTATTATCCTCATTACTGAACCAGACATGGTGACCTTTAAAACACACTACTCCTGTCACATCCTGCCTATACATGCAGCACACTAGTACATGCACAATCCAGTTCTACTATTATAAAAGTAAAATACCTTAGAAAATAATTGGTCTGAGATCTGAAGTTTGAGGATGGATTAATTTGCTTGATCTCTTGAAATTGGAGAAGATGGAAAATGGTTTGGCCCAAATAGTCTTTTCTAGCACTGTCCTTTTTTTTTTTTTTTTAATACCTTTATTTTGTTTATTTATTTTTTATGTGGTGCTGAGGATCGAACCCAGTGCATCACATGTGCGAGGCAAGCACTCTACCACTGAGCCACAACCCCAGCCCCATAGCACTGTCCTTTTTTTAATCCTTCAGTTGAGCATTTGTACCTAAATAGTACAACTTCATAATTTTCAAGAATTGATTTGTAGCCATGCAGTGGAGTCCATGAATTGATGACAGCTGAGGCAGGAGGATCACTGAGCCCAGGAAGTTGAGGTCAGCCTGGGCAACATAGTGAAACCCTGTCTACAAAACAAAACAATTAGTTTGAGAAGAAGAAGGAAAAAAAAAAAAAAAGTGTGCTGGTTCTAATCAGTATTTCGGCTTTTTTTATTTTTTGAAAATTCTGTCATGTACTTCATTTTGGTACGGGACATTGAACCCAGGGGCACTAAGCCACATCCCTAGCACTTTTTTATATTTTATTTAGAGACAAGGTCTCCCTAAGTTGCTTAGGTCTCCCTACTTGCTGAGGCTAGCTTTGAACTCGTGCATAAACCTCCTGCTCAGTTTCCCAAGCTGCTGGGATTACAGGCATGTGCCACTATACCAGATCTGTCCTATACTTTTTTTAAAATATTTTTTTTTAGTTGTTGATGGACCTTTATTTTAATCATTTATTTACATGCAGTACTGAGAATCGAAGCCAGTGCCTCACACATGTGAGGCAAGCGCTCTACCTCTGAACCCCAACCCCAGCCCACTGTCCTATACTTTTAAAAAATCTATTTCATGAGGTTGGAGAAGGATGTAAAAGAATAGGGGAAAGGAAGACCTCTCAACCATTGGGCTAGAGGGGCTTCCTTCCTGTGAAAGAAAAACTCAGCTTTTCCCTTTTGAATGCAGAGGTGGCTGATTGCTGTGATGTGAAGCATCACAAAAGCTCCTTGTCTCCCATTTCACATGAAGCCTCAACCTTTGCATATTGTCTGAATCACATTGTTAAAATTACATATTTTGTTTAAGGTATCAAATTTTTAAATATATTCATACTCTAAAGATGTTAGAAGAATTGTGGGTGGTGGGTTTTTTGTTAAGTTTGAGATACATTTGATGAAACAGTGTTAAATTATCTTTGCTTAGTTCTCAAAGCCCTTTAATTGTGCTTGTTATTTTTCTAAGAAAGAATTTAGCATGTACCTCTTCAAGGAGCTTTACATTTCTTGGGCCATACCCCAGGAGTACCTTGCTTAATGTTTAATACATCTCCTCAAAGAGGACAGCATTCAGGTGGGATTCCAGAAAGCCCCACCAAACCAACTGACATGTTTTCCTCTTGCAACAAAAAGTCTGAGAATAGGTTTTCTAGGCTCATTAGTACCTAAATAAAGTCTAAGAAACCTGGCTTCTGCCATAGGCTTGCTGTCACATCCGTAGCACGTGATTCATCTCATAGCTCCAGGATGGCTACTGTACCACCAGACATCATATCTATATTATGGGCAGAAAAAATGAAGATTAGCAAAATGCAAAGGACTCTCCTTCAACAAGGCTTTGCTTTCCTATCTAGTGACCTTGCCAAAGAGTTCTGCTCACATTATTGTCCAAAATGGCCTAGATAACAAGTTAGGGTTTTAGCTTTCTAGCTGTTAAATTTGAGGGTATCAAAGGAAAAAGATAGGGTTTGGGAATTTAGCTCAGTGGCAGAGTGCTTGCCTAGCATGTGCAAAGCTCTGAGTTTAGTTCCTGCCTCTGAAGGAAAAAAGAAAAAAAAAAAAAAAGAGGGGAGTCACTTAGTGATTTTACCTTAAATCTTAGTAAAAGAGTCCCTCTCACTCCCACGTCCCCTATAATTCCTGGCTCTTGGTCTTGTAGGTGCTACGCATGATGGTTGGAGTGAATATCTCAGATGAGCAGCTGGGCAGCATTGCAGACAGGACCATCCAAGAGGCTGACCAGGATGGGGACAGTGCTATATCTTTCACAGAATTTGTTAAGGTCAGTCAATCACCTCTTGATTTGAAAATGTTAAGTTCTGTTACACAGGAGGTCGGGGGGACATTATTTAGAAAAGTGCTTAGAACTGTTAGGATATTTATAACTATAATTGTTCTTTTGGTTTTTTTAACCCCAGGTTTTGGAGAAGGTGGATGTAGAACAGAAAATGAGCATCCGATTTCTTCACTAAAGGACAGAGACCAAACTGTTCCTTGCTTTCTAGTATTTAAGAACTGGAACTTTAGAGTCCTCCTGTCCACCAACCCCACCTCCACCCCTTCATTCTCCTTCTCCCAGAATACTACTGCTGTTGCATGACAACCCCAAATATGTTCTGTGTACACAAAACTGCCTTTGGTGTATAAACAGGGCATTACAGAATGGTACATCCAGTCTATTTCTCTTCAGTATCCATCTACCAGTTCTCCATTTATAAATACCATGTTCCCCTGTTCTGCTGCTCAATGCCACACATCCATCCAGTTTGAGAAAGAGATGGAATCATGCCAAGAACCAGCCAGCAAAACTCTAACTGGATGTAGACTCCCTTCAGCGAGGTTTAGCATGTTCCTACTTCCTTCTTATATGTCCTTTGCTTCTTATTTCCCTGTCACACAACTTACCTCCACTTAGTCTTTCAGCCTCCCTGCTTTTTATTGAGCCTCAAAATTCCCTGTGTTCCTCTTAGCACCCCAAACTATGCCTGTTAAATGTATTTCTGACTAGGCAGGATAGTTCAGTGGTCTGGCAGTTTTTATCTACCTTCACTCTTAAATGAGTACCTAGGATGTTACCTTTCCAGGAGCTTTTTGGTAATCAACACTTCTCTTGGAAGAATGTGACCCTTTCTTGATCCTCTGCACTGCTCTGTCATCAAAGGGTGGAGATATCCTTCTTGGAAACTGGCCTTGGTGAAAACATTTCATAGTTTGTGAAGATATAGAGAAGAAATTGATAACTAAAAAGTGTAGAGCCACCTGTTTTGTGTGGGTTACTCAGATTGCTCTGCCTCTGCCCTCTGATTCTCGACTTATGTACCTACACGGCTTTTCCTATGAGTGCAGTGTTCACTATTCAGAAAATATTCATATGCCTACAGGTCTGCTTAGCTTTGGGACACTGTTGCTACCAGAATAGCTGTTCTGACAGCATTCTTAGGGACCTTTTCATGACTTTTTGAACACGATGGCTGGGCGTCTTATAAAACCTGCTACATTTACATTCTGCAGCATGGTTTATGCCTCCTTGTTAGTGCACTGGAATGTTTTTCACTTCACGTTTCCAAGTGGAAAGACTATTGTTATGGAAGTGCCTAACTTTTCCAAGTCCAGAATAGTTAAAAAGATGGTCCTCAGTGTTTTGAAGTTTTGCACAAAATTATTTATGAACTTTACAATTGGCAAATGTTAATGCTGGAATCCATATTCAATCCCAATACACGTCCAAAGCATTGAATGTATTGTGTCATTAGCTGCCCGGTTGCATTATCTCCATAGCTCCTTGTATAGGCCACCACTGATCCCTTAAAAACAAGGGGTCTGACCCTGGTAAGACAATGTGAGGTGGCATTACAGGACTTTGAGTGAGCCAGAGCAACTTCTCTGCCAAAGTCAGCTTAATTAGACTTCATTGAATCTGGCCATTGCCATCCTATGTATGTCTGTGAGTCTATTCATTTATCTCCCCCTGCCTCATGTTGAATTTATAATCCCCCTGACTCATTGCTTGCTTGCTTGTTTCCTTGCTTCAGAAGGCTATTCAAGATGTGTTAACCAATCTTTAGGAAGAGAATTGCTAACAAATATTACTACAAAGGGATGGATAAAGGTGGGGAACAGGGGAGTGGCCAGGCTTGATGGCTCAAGTATAAATGAATGAGAAATTCTTTAAGAAGTATCAGTTTTGTGATCAAGTGATGTAATATAGGAATAGTAAAAAAGGAAAGAATTGTCTGTTACTGATCGCTAGAGAGGTACTTCAGAGTCTCCTTGATTTGCATTTTTAAAGTTCCTAAGATTATGGCTTCCCCACTCCTTTGGCTGTATAGCAAACTTTTAATCCACAGTTGTGCCTTATTGTCCTATTACGGTTGTATTCTTTGATCCATCAATAAATATTTGTGGTTAAAACAAAACAACTCGATTGATTTTGTCTGTGTTTTTCAAGAATTTTCTGTAATGCAGGCTCCTTCTTTAACACAGGATGTTCCTTACTCAGGTCTATGTCTGAACTATGAATACAAGTGTACTCTGCTGCTACCTGACATGTGAAGTAGAAGTAGAAGAATTCATCTAGGAGCTCACACTGTCTGCCTCTAGGCCCATTTTTTTTAATTTTTTTTTTTTTAGTTGTGGATGGATCTTTATTATTTATTTATTTATATGTGGTATTGAGAATCAAACCCAATGCCTCACACATGTTAAGCAAGCGTCTACCACTGAGCTACAACTCCAGCCCATAGGCCTAGTTTTGTTAGTCTTGGCCATTCCCATTTATTCCACTGAAGATTCAGTTTCTTTTCTGGTCTCTCTAAATGCAAGAAGGGAAGCTTATAAATGAGGAGATACTATGAAAAGCCAGATAGTCCTGTACACATTCTAGTATAGATAAAATAATTGTAAGCAGCCTATTAACCTTAAAGGTAATAGGATGTGAGTTTATATGATCTCAAGTCCTCAAGGTCTAAAATGTGCTGGCAATTATAGGCTTTTAGCTTCAGCATAATAGAAATTTACTTAAGTGAAAATCCCAGATAATAACAAAAAGAAAATTAAATGTTACTGTATGTAATTCAGGATATACCTGGATCTTAGTACCACAAAACTATGTGTCCTGCTTGAGCTTAGTGAGTTCTCTTTTCCTCTGTACAGAAGTCGTATCTTTTTCCTTATCACCTTAGAAACAGAAGTTGTTGGTGTGATAACATGGCTCAGAGGCTTAATAATCTAGGAACAGCTTTATGAATGGAAGAGAAAAAGCACTGTCATGATGTTGAATTTTATGAACATTTTCCCATAATTGTCTTTGTCTCAAAGAAAACTTTGAATTTTAGCAAAATGAATGTGCTAACTTTTAAGTGTACTTTGTGCTGTCTCTTCCTGGAAGATGGGGAGGTACAACCACAAACATGAAGTGACATATAATCTGTGCCTGGGTGATCAGGGGCATTTTAAGAAGTTATCATTGAAAAGTCAGAGGGAAATATAGGAAAGAAAGAAAAGCCATAGCAAAGTGTACAAAAGGGGAAAAGGGTAGATTTCAGAAACAGTTTACTCTAATTTACATTATCCCTCAAGAGAATTTTAGAATCATTTCATGGTTTGTGAAGATATAGAGAAGAAATTGATAACTGAGATGCTGACATTTTTTGTTTTGGGATTTTGTTTGTTTGAGCTACTCAGAAGCATTCTACCTTCTGAGTTTCAGCCTAAGCATCCCACCACACACACATTTTTTTTTCTTTTTTTAATCTTTGAGACAAGGTCTTGCCAAGACTGGCCTCAACTTGAGATCCTCCTGCTTTAGCCTCTTGAGTCACCATCATACACGGCAAGATTCTAATGTATATTTTGGTTTTTTTGTTTGTTTGTTTGTTTTTGGTTTTTGGTACTAGGGATTGAATCCAGGGATGCTTTACCACTCAGTCACATCCCCAGCCCTTTTAATATTTTTATTTTGAGACAGGGCCTTGCTAAATTGCTAAGGCTGGTGTTGAATTTATGATCCCCCTGCCTCAGCCTCTTCAGTCACTGGGATTACTGGTGTGCACCACCATGCCCAGTGAGATGTGAATGTTTTGACAAATAAATAAGTATGCCAAATTACTTTCCCTTTCATATATTTCAAAGACTTTTTAAATTTGTGTGTAAGATCAGTGATATAGGTACTGCATTGCTGACATCAGTAAAACATGGCTGGGTCTCATTGAATTCATGTGGTTAAAATGGAAGAAATTGGATTGGATTGTAGTTGATGTCTATTAAAATGATACTTGAATAACTATACACCAAGAATCTAGAAGATTAAACAGTCTTGAAAAAGGAGCAGCCGGGCATGGTGGCACATGTCTAATCCCAGCGGCTTGGGAGGCTGAGGCACGAGGATCACGAGTTCAAAGCCAGCCTCAGCAAAAGCGAGGTGCTAAGCAACTCAGTGAGACCCTGATTCTAAATAAAATACAAAAATAGGGCTGGGGATGTGGCTCAGTGGTCAAGTGCCCCTGAGTTCAATACCCAATTAAAAAAAATTTTTTTAAAGGAACAAATTTAGAGGAATCACAATCCCTCACTTTGTTTTTGTCATACCAGGACCTATTCCTGCTGGGCAAGCACTCTGCCATTGAGCTACCTTCCTTTTTTTTTTGGTAAATAACAAGGATGGAACCCAGGGATGCTTAATCACTGAGCCACATCTCCAGTCTTTTTTATGTTTTATTATTTTTTTTCTTATTTTTTGAGTACTGGGGATTGAGCTCAGGGGCACTCAACCACTGAACCACATCCCAGTTCTATTTTATATTTTACTTAGAGACAGGGTCTCACTGAGTTGCTTAGTGCCTCACCGTTGCTGAAGCTGGCTTTGAACTCGTGATCCTCCTGTCTGCTGGAATTACAGGTGTGGGCTGCCTAGACTTTGAAGAGGACAAATGCATATTATTCTAATTAGCCTTTAAAAAGATAGCAAGTAAGACACACCTGTGTATTTTAAGATATCACAAATTTCAAATTCACCACTTTTTTTTTTTTTTTTTTTTTTTTGGTGGTACTGGGGATTGAACTCAGGGGGGTGCTCTACTACTGAGTTATATAACCAGCACTTTTTATTTTACTTTGAGATAGTATCTCACTATGTTGTTCAAGCTGGCCTTATACTTGTAATCCTCCTATCTCCATCTCCCAAATTACCAGGATTACAGTTGTGCACCACCACACCTGGCTACTTGTTTTTGTGGTACTGAGGATTGAACCAGGGTCTTGCTCATACCAGGCAAGCATTCTACCACTAAGCTACATCTCCAGCCTTGCCATTACCTTTTAATTAAAGAACAAGCAGGGCATAGCCATGGCGATACATGTCTGTAATTTCCGTGGTTAAGTGCCCCTGGATTCAATCCCCACTACCAAAAAATAAATTTAAAAAATTAAAGAAGGATACTGTCAAAATGTGTTTCTAAGAAGCAAAATGGTAAAGGGATTCAGGGCAACTCAGGTTGGGCAGTGGTGAGAACCAGGACTTTAACCCTAAAAAAGCCACACTAGCTATATTCAAATTGTTAAGAATCTGTTTTCAAAAGGCTCTCTTACTTTTTAGAGGACATAATAGGGTAGTTTAATATATAATTCAGCAATGTGTAGGTGGGTCAAATCCTGGTTTTGCCACTTAAGCAGTTATATGAACTTAGACAATTCATATAACCTTCCTATATCCTTTTCCTCCATAATAAAATAAGGTTTATAAGGATGATGATAATGATACCAACCTCATGGGTTGCTGTGAGGATTAAATTGGTGCCTGCTATAAGTATTATATATAAAATTTAATTGAATTTAATGGTGGATAGAAATAAAAGGGTGACAGATTTTAGTTTATTCTAAGGAAGAAGTTCCTAATAACTAGAACTATTCAAATTAGGAACAATATCCCCAAAATTAGATCTTGATAGAAATGCTTAAAGAATGTCTTTTTTTTTTTTTAATTGCAGTATTGGGGATCAAAACCAGGGCCTTGCATATGGTAGGCAAGTGCTTTATCACTAAGCTATATCTGCAGCCTCTCCAGCCCCCCGCAATTTGGGCTGGGGATATGGCTCAAGCGGTAGCGGTAGCGCGCTCGCCTGGCATGCGTGCGGCCCAGGTTCGATCCTCAGCACCACATACAAACAAAGATGTTGTGTCTGCGGAAAACTAAAGATACAAAGAAAGATATTGTGTTCACCGAAAACTAAAAAATAAAATATTAAAATTCTCTCTGTCTCTCTCTTAAAAAAAAAAGTATGTCTTAGTAGTAATAATATTTTACAAAAATGGGAGCTGATAAACAAGTTTGTTTTTCTTTTAGGAACACACAATTTCTAAACATGAAATGAGGTGGTTTTTAGAAGGAAATGAATGAGATGTAGTCTGTATTGTCAGAGTTGACATCATATATTTTGCATTTGGTTCTTTTCTAGTTGTCTGCACCCAAGGAAGAAAAAACACCTGTGTCTGGAATTTATTTTGAAAATATTTTACAATTAATGTTGCAATGACTAATCAGAAAAAAAAAAAAAAAAGGTTAAAGCAGGGTCCTGGAGATCCTTTGCTTTGCTGGGCTGTAACCCTTCAGTTGCTGGATAAAGGGCAGATGTGGGAGGATCCTGAGTGTGTGAAGCAATAAAGAGGACATGGGCTTGGGACAGTGGCTATCTTGAGCAATCATGGAGATATTTTAATAAACTGATTTTATTATCAATCAGTTCTTTCAGTATCCTCTATTGAAGAGAACTATCCTTTCCCCTAAGTATTATCTTAGTTGAAAATTAACAGTTTCTTTCTGGGCTCTCAGTTCTGTTCCATTGACTTATTTGCCTATCCTTATGACCGTACTAAATCATCTTGATTACTATAGCTTTTGTAGTCATTTTTGAAACTAGGAAGTGAATTCCTCCAACTTTGTTCTTTTTCAAAAGTGGCTGTCCTGAGCAAGGAGTGGTAGCACAGGCCTCTAGTCTCAGCTCACTGGAAGCTGAGACAGGGGGATCCTAAATTTAAGGCCAGCCTGGTGAAATGGAGATCCTGCCTCAAAATAAAATTTTTAAAAAGGATGAGGAGTAAGGGCTGGGGCTGGGGCTCAGCGGTAGTGCACTTGCCTGGCATGTGTGAAGCTCCGGGTTTGCATCCCGAGCCCTATTTTGTATTTTATTTAGAGACAGGGTCTCAGAGTTGCTTAGTACCTTGCTTTTACTGAGGCTGGCTTTGAAGTCGCCATTCTCCTGTCTCAGTCTCTGGTAAACACAAATACAGTTGGCTTTCTTATACTGATTTGTATGCTGGGACCGTGACAAACATACAAGTTTTGGTTGTTGTGGATTCCTTATTATTTTCTACAAAGGATCATTCCATCTCTGAATAAAGGCAGTTTTATTTCTCCCAATCAGGATGTCTTATGTTTCTCTACCTTTATTTATTCCTACTGGCTACCCCCTCTACTACAAAGTTGAACAGAATAAGTTGAATAGAAACGGTGGGAGTCCATGTCCTTGCTGTGTTCCTGATCTTTTATTTTTTTAATTTTAATTTTTTTGTTTTTAAAATTATTTTGTAGTTGTAAACAGAATGCTCCTATTTTATGTTTATTTTTATGCGGTGCCAAGGATCAAACCCAGTGCCTCACACATGCTAGGCAAGCGATCTGCCACTGAGCAGCAGCCCCAGCCCCATGTGTTCCTAATCTAAAGACAACATATAAGCTGGGAACAATTGCCAACATTTAGGCTTTTTAAGAATGCAACTGGATCGCAGGTCGCGGTGGCACAACTCCTATAATCCGAGCAACTCGGGAGGCTGAGGCAGGAATCGTAAATCAAGGCCAACCTCAGCAATTTAGCAAGGTCCTAAACAATTTAACGAGATCCTGCCTCTAAATAAATAAATAGATAAATAAATAAATAAATGGGGCTGGGAATGTGGCTCGGTGGTTGAACCCCTCTGGGTTCAATCCCTGGTCAAAAAAAAAAAAAAAAGTGTAACTGGATCAAAGCCAGAGACCAAGTGGAACCATTGTTTCCCTAAGTGTTGTGTTAACGCCTAGAATTAATAAACTTGGGATCTGAGAATGAAATCATTAGTACTATAGTTTAACCTAACAGTAGCTTAAAATAGTCACACCTTTAATCACACTATCTCAGTAAGATGTGTCACTGCTTCTTCGCGGAAATAATTTTACATTCCTAAAAAATGAATTACAAAGGCGTTTTCCCCAATTACCTCAATCCAATGACCTAATCTATCAAAAAAAAAAAAGATCGAATGAGGGAAGAACGCATTGATTGACGTGCATTTCAGCCAACCTGTGGCGGAAGACTAACGCGCGCGCGAGAAAGCAAGCCGTTGTCCAATCAATACTCAGGAGGGGGCGGGGATTGTGGGAGCCGCCCGTCGCTGGGTTGGCAGACGTGAGAAGAAGCGAAGATGGCGGAGTGAGGAGCGCCTCGGCCATTTGGCCGTTTGGCCTCTGGGCCGGGGGCGTGCAGGCCCCCGGGAAGCCGACTGCGTCTGATGGACCATGTGAGGTGAGCCGAGAAGGGAGACTACGAGGGGACAAGGAGGCTGTGTCTTGCCCAGCCGTCCGGGCACCGTGTGTGCGGGAGCCTGCTGGTAACAGAGCACTTCCAAGCTGGAATTGCCATCCTTGGCCGCCCCAGGGCAATCCACACCGCCGTCCCGGTGTGTCCCTCAGTCTACTTGTTCAAGCCTCCTCCCGGCTCCCCGCCCTTCCCTGTGCCTTGCTTTTGCCTGCCATTGTGTTTCGGTTTGTTCCTAGGGGATTTCACACATACTGGGCTTTCGTGGCAGCCGATTGTCGGTCACCGATTTTTTTTTTTTAAAGAATTTCTTTGTTTTATTGATTTATTTTCATCTTTCGTCTCACGACTTGGTGCCCACGCTGTTGTCTAAGGCTCCAGTGTCATTTGAGGCCTTTTGTGGCCCTGAGTATTTTTTTTCTCCAGCCCGTTGACCTTGAGATTTCGTGTAACAGGTTACCCCTGGATTTTCATTAGCGTTTGTGTATCTCAGACATCCCCTCGAACCTATAGTATATCCAATCGCTTCTGCTCCTACCTCCCAAACTTTTATGATCCCGAGAAAGCAGCTTTGTCCTTGTCCTCGAAAGTCTTATAATGGCTGTATGACGCTTTAATTTCGGCTGAAGCTAGGTCACAGTGGTATTCACTGTTGATTTCTGATCCAAAAGTAAGGGAGTGAGTTTACAGAGCTTTTTTAAACAAAGAGAAATAGTTTGGACAATGTTATTAGAAAGTAATTTGTGTAAGGTGTTCAGGTTGCATAGCATCAGTACTGTCAGACATTTGTATTCTTTTCCTTTTTAACTCTATGGGGTATCTATTCCTAATTTGGAGTGTTATAACCCCTGTTGGATCTTATTTAAATTCCATGCGTTTCTGCTAATGGGTTTCTGAATTGGTAAGGCCTTATTAAAACTGTGACAGGTTAGTTGACTCGAGTTCAAATGGAAATATTAATACAAATGAATGTTTTTTATAGATTATGTGCTCTTTGCTGGTCCTGGATTTAGGAGAGCTGAAAATAGCGTAAAGAAGCACTTCTAATTGAGACTTTTTTGTTGCTTTTGTCCGTTTTTTCATTTCATCCAAGAGAAGGAAAAAAGAGCTGGCCAGAAGAAAATAATGTAACATTCTTACAGAGGAGAGTGTATGTATACTAAAGCAAAGGTTTTAAGTAGATGACTATAAACTACTGGAAATATTATGCACCATTATACATTTTCCGGGGAGGAACAAAGTTTGATAGTCTCATCAGGAAAAGAGGAAAGTGTTTCATAAATCTACCACTTCAAGAGTTTTGACATCTTTTGAAAGTAGGTGCCAGTGCAGTAGAGAGTAACTTTTTGCTAATTGTTTCTTCTGAATTGTTTGTATTAGTGATTTTTTAAAATATTTATTTTTTAGTTGTAGTTGGACACAATATCTTCATTATTTAGTGCGGTCTGGAGGATCGAACCCAGGGCCTCGCACATGCTAGGCTCTGCTGCTGAGCCACAATCCCAGCCCCTGTATTAGTGAGTTTTTTACAGTAGTACATATAGCACCAGTGATGGCTATATCCTTACCTAAATGTTATTTTTATTTTTCAGAATTCTTGTCACACAGGATGAACACTTTCCTTACATTTAGGTGCTTTTTATTCATCTCAAAACAAAATTCTGAACTCAGGATGTGGCCGGTAAGTAGCAGTAGGCTAATCATTTCAAATAATATTTAAGCAGCAACAAAAGGTGAATATTAAATTGACTATAAATTATTGATAGCTGAGTACTTTATTTACATATATGTATCCTTGTTTTTTAAAAAGACAGGGTCTTGCTATGTTGCCCTCCTGGCCCTAAACTCATGGACTCAAATGATTCTCCTGCCTCAGCCTCCCTAGTAGCTGGGACTATAGACTACCACTACTCCTGGCGCATATTCTGTATTTTAACAGAAGCAATATAAAAAATTTAAAAAGGAAAAATTTTATCAGTTACCTAACCTATGATTTTTCATTGGCTATCAGAAACATAGGTTTAATTAGATGGAAGGAAATGAACTGATTAAAAAATAAATATTACTATGCAAGTTTTAGAATGTATTCACTTAGATTTCATTGTTATTTTTTTCAAAGTACTGGCTATCAAAACCATGCCTTGCCCATGCTAGGCAAGCTCTCTACCACTGAGCTACTTCCCCAGCCCTAGGTCTTTTTTTTTTTTTTTTTAAAGAGAGAGTGAGAGAGATAGAGGTAGAGAGAGAGAGAATTTTTTAATATTTATTTTTTTAGTATTTGGCGGACACAACATCTTTGTTTGTATGTGGTGCTGAGGATCGAACCCGGGCCGCACGCATGCCAGGCGAGCGCGCTACCGCTTGAGCCACATCCCAGCCCCCTAGGTCTTTTTTAATGTTGATGTTTATAGCTGTACATTTCCCTCTTAGTGTTACTTTCACTATATACATAAATTTTGTTTTTGCTTTTATATATGGGAGCTTGCATCCAGAAGCACTTTACCGATGAGCCACATCCCCCAGCCCTCTGTATTTTGTGACAGGGTTTGCTAAGTTGCTTAGGGCCTCAATAAGTTTCTGAGGCTGGTCTTGACCTTGTGATCTTCCTGCCTTAGCCTCCCAAGTTGCTGGGATTATAGGTGTCCGTAAATATGCTCAGCTCTGAAAATTTTTAGTATTTTTTTTTTCTCATTTATCTCAAGATATTTTCTAATTTCTGATTTTTTTCTTTCACCCATTGATTATTTAGATAGAGTTTACTTTCCATTGGCTCACTGATTTTAAATTCTGAGAATTTAAGGTTCCCAGGACAAAGCCAGTTAAATTCTTTATCATAAGAAAATGTCCAACCCTGAGCAACTTAGTGAGACCCCTGTCTCAAAATAGAAAATAAAAAGGGCTGGGGATGTAATTAAGTACCTCTTGATTCAATCCCCAGTTTAAAAAAAAAGACAATATTGAATTTGGTGTGATGGTTGGGCATTTTCTTATAAAGTATAATCCAAAGTATTAGTTTTTTTATGTATATTTTAAATATTGTTTTAAAAAATAAGCTCATGTAGAAGAAGTACCTGTCCTAATCTTTCTATTTTTAATTTATTTTGTATTTCTAGGTATTTCTATGTTGTCTTCTAGAGCGGGTAGTCCTGCTTCTTTTATCCAGCCTCTTTCCCTACTGAAATATGGATACCTTTCTACACATTACCTCCATGGTTTAGATTGGAAAAGATTGCTTTTCTTTTGTTCCACCTTTCAAATTCAACACAGAAAGAAGCCCTTAGGGTGCAGTTATCCTGCTGACTTCTCCCGGAAGAAAAAAAGCAATTGATGGGTCTTCTGCAATTTGCTTAATTATCAAAAAATTATTTTGCAAGCTGAAGGCTGACGTTTAATTTGAAACAGGTGCTTAGGTTGTGGTATTTGTGAATTCTTAGCCTTTTGCTCCAAACAAGAAGACTAATAAATGGCAAGTTTGGATGACTTCAGGTTTTTTAAAAAAATGTCTTCCAGTTTCGGCCACTATTATGATAAGCACATTTGAGACTGCAGCAGTAAATTCCAAATATTTGTTGTAATTTGAAAAGAAAAAGATGTTAAAAAGTTACATATATCTCTATATCCTGGTTCATCTTGTGACAGATTTACTGGATAGAAATGAAGGTCCAGTTTTGCAGTTAACCCTTTGGTATGATAAAGAAGCATAAAGACAAGATATCAAGATTGATTTCATATCTGATACCTAAAGAGAATCTGTACAAATACATATTTTTACATGTGTAAATCCACATTTTTGGATGAAAGGAGGGGTTTTTCTCCTGGAGACAGAACCTGTTATTTACTTTTTCAAGTCTTGGAACATTTGCTCTTTTTAAATTTTTTCATTCTTCTACAGAAGGACCAGATTGTGTAGCAGCTAAGTGAGTGCATGCTTACATTTAGTTAAAAGAATGGTAAAAGCGAACAACCCAGTTTGAGTCCATGATGGAACCCTGTTCACCTTCCTAAGATGAGAGGCTGCTGTATTACAGTTTTATTCATCCTGTTTTCTGGAGTCATATAGCACAGTAGAGTTAGTTTTCCGTGTGGCCAAAACTGGAAGAAAAGTAGCACGAGTAGTTTTTTAGATAAGAAGGTGAGATGGACCCTATAGTATGACCTGCTTTGAACTTTGGACATAGAAGAGAAGAAAAAGATAATGAGAAGTTTCCATATAACTCCTTTTTCCTAAGAAAAAGAAAAATGTCTTATGTAGCACCATTTGACTTTTTTGGAATTTTACATTACATAGTTCCATTTTTTATAAAGTCACAAGTAACTCTTTTCTCAACCCAGATGGGTACTTGGATTTATTTTTCTAGGTGGTAGGTGTAATGTTAAACTGAAAAAGCTGGGACTCAGGTAAATTTCCCCAGTTGGAATTGGACTTTCTCGTTACCGAGTGGGTCTATCTCAGAACCAATGTTGTCAATCCACTGGTTGTTTCATTGTAGATTTAGAAGAAATTCAGGATCTGAAAAAAAAACCTCAAATAAGAAAAATAGTTCCACTAAGAAATGTGGATTTTGTGTTTCGTTCATTATAGATTGAGAAGAAATTCAGGGTTTGGGGAAAAAGAAAACAAAAACAAGAAATATGGATCTTCCTTCTTTTTTTCCCCTTTAACAGTTATATGATGAAGACTAGAGTGGAAAACTGTTCTTGCTTTCAAACAAACAGGAGCATTGTATGATATCAAGCCTTTCATAAGAAGCATGGACACTTTATTAATGATTCTTAGTAGAGAAAGAATTTTAAACTTACTAGATGAAATTAAGAACAGGTAGTATAATTAGATCATCTTTGTTTTCTGGAATGGTTGCTGAGGGCCATGGGTGCGATGATGTTGGGAACACAGGGCAGATTTACCAAAAATTGAGAGTGATAGAAATTGCCAAAATGGGAAATGTTGAGCATTGTTATGATTAGATTGGTGAACTAATTTGATTTAGAATAAAAAAGCTTTTTCACAAAATACATAGTGTAGATAAAATATATATATATATATATAATTTTTAAAAAATTTCTTTTAATGTAGAGCATTTACTGAGAGAGATAAGAGAAATAACTTTGGTTAAAGGTAACTTAGATTTTTCTTTAAATAACCCCTTATGCCACTTCTTGATATTTTCCTTTACTATTTTGGACTTGTTAAAGACTGAAAGCCTATATACATATATCCCACTGTTATGTTGGGAATGTCATCATGGAGAATTTGTACCTTCTAGGTGTCATATCCATCTCCCCCATGTCTTCTTGGCAACTTTTTGGGTAGGGTCATGGGGCAAGGGATATAAGCACCAGTGGAACAACTCTGATCCACTTGTTTGAACAGGTGTCAGACCTGCCTCCTTCAGCATTTTTTCAACTTATAACTGAGAACCAGTGTTAATGATATCTTTCAAAGGAAATGTTTCCACATCTTACATGATTGACATTAGATGACGTTTAACAACATGGGCATATTCCAGTTGTAGTTGCCCAGTATTTACTTAATACATTTGCATTTTTCTCTGGTCTGTTGGTCCCTTTCTTGATGGCAAAAACTTAATTTTAGAAATGCTTCAATCTGCATTTGTGCTTCCTTTGCTTTGCTCATCCATGTTAGCTGGCAGTTTATCCTTTGAAAAGTCAAACAAAAACGGGATATGTGCAATAGAAATATATATATGTATATTTTAATACTTGTGGACAAATGTTACAAGTTGTTTAAGAACAACAAAATCACCAATGTCTTCCATTTTGAGATGTGTATAGTTTTGTAAGCATTAGTGCTTGGTAGCATATTATAGTGCCATGTTAGGGGTTAGTGCATGATCCTAGTAATAATTTTAAACTTCAGGATGAGTTATTGATAATAACCAATAGTGTAAAAAGAGTTGAAACTCTATATAAGACTTTTTTTTTCTTCCCATAAATACCTGAATCTGTGATATTCTCCCTGGGGAAAGGAGATTAAGGACAAATACAATTGTTTATGAATAGAAATGTGGGTTCACCATTAGAAACATCGTATTTGAGGACATAAATGCTTTCCATGAGCTGGCTAGAAACAGCTAGCCTTGTATCTCACAAAACCTCAAGTCAAAATGAGGCCCCATTTTCATGATTCTGTGTTGCTGTTAATTTGAGGTCAATTTGCTCTTATACTGTTTTCATATTATGTCTTGGGTTCATTCTTACTCCTTTTACATCTACAAATAGTTTTACATTCTGCATGTCCTACTAAGATGCTGTAATTGCTTCATTGAGTGCTTATATAATCTGCAGACTATTTGCTAATCCTGTCAGCAGCATGTGTGTTAATGCAAGAATAATATCAATGGTTTGGGAGTGTCCTAGATTGTTTCAGCCTCTTCTATTTCTGAATCTGCTAAATTGTGTACTGATGGGATTCCAGACCTTTTCATGAGCATTGGAAACATAGTTAAATGGAGCTTACCTACGTTGCCATATAATAATAAGTGGACTCTTGCCCTTGGTTACAGTAAGCCACAGATAACTTTCCCTTTTTTCTGTTTTCCCTTATAGAAATAAAACAGTCATTTTTGTTTTGAAAGCAAAAGATAGTTTTTTGTAAAAAGAAATTCCTACCTCTAATCGTCGTCTTGAGAACTGGGAATTGTTAGTTTTCTGAAGCGTTTTTCAAATCTCAATACTAAGAGTCCACGATTTATTAGCACAGATTCTACATTAGAAAGCTAGGAAATGCAAAACTGTTCTAATGTGGTGCATCCTCATGAACAAGCAATCTATAATAAGTAGATTTTAGTAGTAAATCTCTGGAGGACCCAGGTTTAGATCCCTATAGTGTACTTAAAGTTTTGTGCCTGGGAAGATCCATTTCTGAAAAGAATTTAAAACTCTGAAAAAGGTAAAGAATATAAAACAGCACAGTGTATAGGAAAGGAAATTTCTGTTGCAAAAATTTTTAAAAAGCCATAAAATGAACTAATAATTTTCAAGAGGTAGACTTTTAGCAGCAATAACGGTTTTGCATGTATAATACACTGCATTTGCTGTACAGTAGACTAAGTGATTACTACTTGAGTTTGTGGGGCTCTGTGATCAACAGAGTTAACAAAATGAAAAAGATGATCTAGGTACAGAGCATATAAAAGGTACTTTCTTTTAATTAAAACAGTATGAATGTATGACTATATCTGTATGAGAAATAACTTTTGTGTATGTTTCAAGGTTAAAGACCCTATTTGTTTCTTAAAGCAGAGGGTTGGAGTTATTGAAGTGAAATCCTTCTAGTGTTTAATATGGAAACAAATGCACTCTACAGCCCCAGTGAAGTCAAGGTGGGGTTTTTGCTTTGGGTTTTCCATGTTAAAATAGGTATTCACTGTATAGAATGGTATTCTCTTCTGCTTTGTCACCTTTCTCTTTTGGCTTCCTGGGTACATTTTTAAAGAGGAAAAGTGTGTGTGTGTGTGTGTGAGAGAGAGAGAGAGAGATTAGAGTTTAAAAAATTTTTTAAAAGCCAAGAACTTGTTTAGCTTGCTTTTCCTCATGTTTATGATTAAGGAAGTTATGATTTAAAGGTAAGAAGCAGGAGGACTGGGGAATAGCCAAAGACTATTGGTTTTGTGATACCTTGTTTAATGCAGTTGTGACAATGCCTGTGGCCTTTGACTACTTCTTTTAAGGAGAACCTAGCAAACTACTTTCCTGATCTGAGGAATTGCACAACTCACTTCAGGATGTAACAGTGAAACTAGGGTGACTTCTTACTTACTTTACCTCATGTCCAAGCTTGGCCATTTAGCACCTTGAAGGTCCCTGAAAAGGTCTGTGTACCTTTGTTTTCCTGGGGCAGGGGGACTAAAAGATAAGCATTATAGATTTCGGAATCACTTGAATCTTTAATTCTTATATGGCAACTCCAATGGACAAGGAAGGGCTATATTGATTGTAGCTTCTCTTTAAATGTCCTATACTGTCAGTCCATGTTAGACATTGGAACAGTCAAGCAATATTCAGACATCTGCATGATCATGAGGACATGGCTACTAATTACATTGATGTCAACACTTATTTCAAACAGTTACAAGATTATCCTTAACAACCATGTTGTTAATAGTTCTAACTGCTAAAGTATGCTACAAGTTTTTGTAGTCTCAAAGTATGTGGTTAAATGCTTTTCAAAGTTATTGTAGTCTCATGTTTACTCCTATGTACCTGTCATATGCAAAATATGAAGAGACCCTTGGCCTTCAGGAGTTTACATTCTCATGGTGCTGTTGGTGCAAGCAAATTGCTTCTAGTTTTTTCAGAACATTGCTTGGCTATTAATTATACAATTTGGAAGAATCCCTTGGCTAATAGTTTTTAAAAGCAGAGGGCTATGCTAAATTTCAGGGCACTGATGCTTGAGTTTACATTGTATTAGCTCTGCCCTTCAACTACTTTTCCCCAGGGAGCTGTACAGGTAATGCTCATTAATGTGAATCAGAAAAGAAACTATTCTGCCCAAGAGCTTCTTCATCATCCCATATATTACATGTTTTTCTATGATATGGCTGTCAATAAATGGCCAAGAAAACTTACTGCTACATAAGACTGTGCATCTCTTAATTCTCTTTTCTTTATCTAAGGGTTTTACATGGTTCTTTATCCAAAAGGGCCAGGATTTACATATAAGCCTTTTATAACTGAAGTGGTCCTAATTTTAAACTTTTTGTGTATGCTTAGACTTCTTTTTTGAAGTAGCATTGTGAAGATTTGGAGCACCTGCTTGCATTTCTAAGCAATTACTTTATTAACTCAAATTTTCAGTTGAAATTTTGCATGTCTCCTTGTTATTTTCCATAATTCTTCTGAATCAAGGGTTTTACTCTGCATGTTTATTAAAGCTGGGTCTGATTGAAAGTATAAGCAATAGTGGTGGGTCCATACTGATTTTAGAATACTAATATTCTAATGCATGACTGAAATTTTTCAGTGTTATGTGGTTATTATTAGTAATTTTATATATGCATTTAATAATGAAGCAATAGATACTTAAACCAATAGCTTGAATTTATTGAATTATTAGTTTTAATTTTCTAATTAAAATTATCTTACTTCCATTCAAAATGGGAAGTCAAAGATAAACAGGGGCACCCACAAGACATTCAAACAGTCAGGATTAGGACATAACATTGCCTACCCTCACCTCTTTCCTAGTCCCAATAGACCCCCCCAAGCATGTTTGAAAACAAGACACAAACTAAGCATGTTGAATGAGCCGCAGTGGCTATAATAATCAGAAAGGTGCAGAGTTTCAGAAAGGATAGCAACGTAGGGAATTAGTGTGCAGTCTAAAGGTATGGGGTTTGTCTGATAAGGTTTATGTAGACCTGTTTGGGGTTTCTTAAAACTAGTTATTGAGTCAGGCATGGTGGCACGCCCCTGTAATCCCAGCAGCTCAGGAGGCTGAGGCAGGAGGATCACAAATTCAATTTCAGACTCAACAATTTGACTAGACCCTATCAAAAAAATAAAAAGGGCTGGGGATGTGGTAAAGTGCCTCTGGGTTCAATCTCCAGTATTCACCCCTCCTGGGAGGGGAGAAAAACTAGTATCTTGAGCCAAGTGTTGTGGCACATACCTGACTTCCAACTACTTAGGAGACTAAGGGGAGGAAATTACTTGAGCTCGGGATTTTGAGGCCCACGTGGGCACCATAGTGAAATCACATCACAAAAAGTAATATACGCATATTTTAGATGTTTTAAGCAACTGTTCTGGATGATACTGATCAGCTATAAGGGATCCTGCAAGGGAGACATTCATCTATAAAGTTATGAAATTGCTGATATGTAGTTTCTTTCTTGTTACTGTATTCAAAACTTTTTTATTAATAATCAGAGTTTTATGCCTGACTTGGTGAGAATGCAGTTTCTTCCCTAAGAGTTTTTGATCCCAGGTACACAGGTGAAAACTTTTCTCTTTAAAAAATAATGATAATCTTGACATTTATTTTATGAAAAAACATCAGCTTATTGTGGTAGCATAAGGGCTGGGGGTGTAGCACAGTGGTGGAGTGCTTTCCTAACACGCAAGGCCCTGGGTTGCAAAAGAAAACAAGAACCTAGAAGTAGTAACCCTAGTGATTCTAAGAAATAATGTATAAATGTAATTCATAATGTCTGAAAGAAGCCTAAATAGAGAATTCAGGATAAGACTACATGATTTTCATTAGGCTCTTCCAGGTTTCATGTTCTATGATTGAAATCAACTTCGTATTTGCTTCAGGACTTTGCTACATATATCTTTGGGATGTATTAAATGGAATGGTGATTTCAGTGGTTCAGAATTTATTTAGGTTTGTCATTAAGATGTTTGCTTTCTACAGAAATATAGAAAGTGAGGTGTATCCCCCGTATGTAAATGTTCTTTGCCACTTACAGATAACATGTCTGCCAATCAATAAAGATTTAAGGTCTAGACTCTCCCTGTTATTCACTAAGCATATTTAGATTATTTGGAAAATGAAAATTCAAACGAATTTCTCCAGAAACTAAATTTTACTCATTTAAAAGAATAGTTGGCTTATGATTATGATTTTCAAAATGTTTTTCTCCTATGGCGTGGCGTGTCATCAATTAAAATACATTTTAGGGTTGGTGTGTAGCTCAATGGTAGATCACCAGGCTAGCATGCCTGAGTACCTGGGTCCAATCCCCAGAATCTCAAAAAAAAAATTTTTTTTTCTTTATCCCAAGGGTCAGGAAGATATTCTGGCAGTGATCTCAATCTTTAAACAGTTCAGTCTTGGAGTTTATTTTAAAACCACATACTCATCTTCATAATAAAATGTTCAGGATATTAAGTGTATATTATCAATAATTTATTTACTGTCCCCTAAGTACAGGACTTGACCACTATATTTATGTGCTATTCTACATATTCCATTGTACCATTGGTCTATAAGATGTTAAAAGAATTTTATTGAATATGTTTGAAGTATTACAAAAGGCAGCTTGCTTTTTAATCTATGCATCTTTGGGAGTTTTGAAGAAGATATTTATTCCTTGATGTAAAAAGGAACTGTTTTAAGAGTTGGAAACTCTGCACCTGTGTATATGTATATTTTTAGCAATAAAGCAGCATGGGCTGAGAATGCACTGAAATTTCATTGTGTTATCTGTTATTTGAAAGGGAAATTTTCATTTAATGCTATAAATTGTGATGGTAAAAGCAGCCTTTCCTAAGCCTGTGTTGACATTGGCTTTTAGTGTCAAAGGACAAAGGATCTGGGTTTCTTGACGCTTTGTGGCACTAAATTGTGACAGTTTCTGGTACATGTTGTCCAGTGGAACAGTAGCCATCAGGAGAAATATCATTTTTGAACTTAAACAGTTCCTGTTTTACCTTCAGGGTCAACATTGTTACATCTATGAACAAATAAATGCTTAGTTCTGGTCAGCAGTCAGTATAATAAATGATAAAACTATTCCAAAAGCTGGGCATGTTTGGTGCATGCCTGTAATCCCAGCGACTCATGAGGCTGAGACAGGAAGATTGCAAGTTTGAGGTGAAACTTGGCAATTTACTGAGGACCTAAGCAACTTAGCAAGACCTTGTCTCAAAAAATGGCAGAGGATGTAGCTCAGTGGTAAAGCAATCTCCAGTACAAAAAAAAAAAAAAAAACCTAGCCCAGAAAATCCTTTCCATATATTTCATATCTAACAAAGTCTTAACACTAAAATAAAAAATGCTGCTTTTTTGATTTAGGGGAAAAGATTTTTAAGTTTATTTTTTAGTTGTAGTTGGACACAATACCTTTATTTATGTGATGCTGGGGCTTGAACCCAGGGCCTCACACATGGTAGGTGAGCGCTCTATCACTGAGCCACAAACAAAAAAAAACCTAGCCCTATGGGAAAATGCCACAGTCTGGCTGGGCAAAATAACAGAGGTGACAAGCAACTTGAAGGGTGAAGCAGGAACTGAGTGAGAACTCAAAGTAGCGGGCACCCAAGGTAGCGGGAACCACTTCTCTGCCGAACAGCAGAGGTATATATACCTAACTAATTACACACAGCTTGACTCAATTAACATCATCTAGATACAGCAGTCAGCCAATAAGGAATCCTCATCATCTTAATGGCTCTCTGGCGTTGCTTCACAAACCACTCCTCCTGGCAAACTGCCAGGCGCCATCTTGACTTGATTTGCATCCCCAACATCTCCTCCCTTTTGTTTTATTAAACAACAGGTATGTGGCTTAGGGACCGTGCCTGTTTTAGGTTGTCCAATACTACATATGGTTCTTACCCTCATTGGATGATCTGACCTCAAATCGTCAGCCTCCTGTCTTAGGTTGGTACCATTGTAATTGGATCTTACCCGTCTTTGACTACCGGCCCATCACATTTAGCCATACTTGTGGATAATGACCATAGTGGTTTTTACACAAATACCATAAACAACCTGCCACAACCAGAAAGGAGGAGGATACAAAATGCCACGATACCAAGCCATTGACTGCTCCAAGTGAGAAACCCCTGGAAAAACTGTACCACCAATAACACCATCAGCAAAGATACCCTGGTAATATTACAATTTGTTGTATCAGTTCATAATGCATATAAGTGATACACAGTCCAGGTAAGTTCTGTAAGCAGCTCAAAGCAGAGAAATCCATTAATAAAGCAAATCAACTCTTTTGATTGAGCATTACTTGTTGAGTTACATTATTCATTGATGCATCAGTTTATACAGTTTGTGTGATAGCTATTCCAGAAGCTGTTGCGGCAGCAGCAGAAACAGAAACAGCTGTGATGATGGTAGCTGTAATTCTGAAGTCTCATTTAGTTTTTCAGTAATACTGGAAATTCTTCTATTTTTGTCTTAAGATAGGAATTCTGGCAACAATGCTAAAGAAAATTGTGCAGCATTCCAGCAAGCACCAAGAAAACAATTTTCTGAACAATTTAGTACATTATTCTGAACAGAATTATTAATATAATGAAAAGGAAAGGTGAAAGTAAACAGATCTGTTAACCTCCTTTTTTGTACACATATTAAAACAATACCCAATTTAAATTAAACTGTTCAAATCACGTGAATAAAAGATATTTGGATCCATTTTTTCATGAGCGCTCTTGATATATGGACATACGCACATACAGACATACAACACTTAACACAAGTGTGCACACGTAACACAATAGTAAAGGCCTTGTAGCTTTTCACAGGTGAAATCTCCATTGCAATGTTTAAAAACTCCACAGTTGATTAAAAAATAAAACTGATCAGAAAAACATTAACCTAGGTCTGTATGAGCTCAAAAAATAAAATAGAAAAAAGCATTCTGGCTACCACCTGGTTTTGACTCTTCTTTTGACATCCATCCTTCTTCCTGTAACTTGCATATGGGTTTGAAGGTATTCCCACAAGTAAGCTTCAAGGTTTTTTACATTTGAAATAGGCCTTTATGGTGCTCATTAGCCTCCAGGTGTAGGAGAACCATTATCACAGATGTAAGGATAGCTAAACAGGGGTTCTGGATATCAGCTGTTATGGATTTGAGCCAAATCATCTTTTTGGTCTGTAGAAATCGCTTTAGTTAATCTCTCTGGAATCCAAATTGGTTGCTGTTCTCCCTGTGGAAACACACAAACAGACCTCCAACTCCAATCACTGGGTCAGGACCTTTCCATTGTCCAGTTAGAATATCCTTCCAAGTAACTTTGGCTTAAGTACATTTTTTGGACACACGTGCCTTTCTGCAGCACTAAGTCCTTATGAATCCAAATTTAAAAAGTTTAACGTAAAAAGGGTTATGTTAAGTTTATCTTTGGGGGATTTATATCCCTTCCCAATTCCCTCTTTTTGTTTTAATAAGTACATTTTAATAGTTTGATGAGCTCTTTCAACTAGGCCTTGTCCCTGTGGATTATATGGGATTCCTGTTATGTGAGTAATGCCAAATGAGGAGCAAAATTGCTTGAAAGAAGTAGAAGTATAGCCAGGGCCATCATCTGTTTTTAACTGTTTTGGAATGCCCACAATGGCAAAATTTTGTAAACAATGAGATATAATATCTTTAGTTTTTTCTCCAGTATGAAGGGAGCCCATTAAATATCCAGAAGAAGTATCAACTGTAACATGCAAATATTTTAATTTTCCAAATTCTGACAAATGTGTGACATCCATCTGCCAGATATGATTAGATCTTAGTCCTCTAGGATTAATTCCAAGATTAACTTCTGGTAAAAAGGTCACACAATTTTGACATTGTTTTATTATATGTCTAGCTTGTTCCTTAGTTATTCTAAAACACTTTTGCAAGGTATTAGCATTGACATGGAAGGATTTGTGAAAATTTGTAGCTTCTTCTAGTATAGAAAAAATATGTATGTCATGTGTGGTTTTATCTGCTAAATCATTGCCCAAAATAAGGGCTCCAGGCAATCCTGTATGTGCCCTGATATGTCCTATAAAGAATGGATCTTTTCTGTCCCAGATTAAACTTTGTATAGCAGAAAGCAAAGAGAAAACAGTAGAGGAAGGGAAAATCCTACCAGCATCTTCAAGGGAATTTATAGCATTAACTATATATAAACTGTCAGAAAATAAATTAAATACAGAATCTTTAAACATCACAAAAGCTTGTAATACTGCATTAAGCTCTACCTTTTGCGCTGATTGTTTGGGTACTAAAAATGTAAAAGCTTGATCAGGGGTAACTATTGCTGCTGTACCATTATTTGACCCATCAGTGAATATATTTGGAGCATTCATGATAGGTGTTTTTCTTGTCATTTTTGGAAAAACTACAGGATGCAAGGACCAAAAATACAACAAAGGATTAGATGGTAAGTGGTTATCAAATGAACAAACAGATTTGCATATAATTATCGCCCAAGTATTTAACTCATTAGCTAACTCGTTAATTTGATCCATAGTATATGGAGTGATAATTTTATTAGGAGAAATTCCAAACACTCCCTTTGCTGCTTTTATTCCTTGAGTATTAATTGTCCTACAGCCTCAGGATACCTAGTAAGAATAGTGTTAGGAGAATAAGATAAATGTATCCATAATAATGGACCTTCTTGCCAAAATACTCCTGTAGGAATATTTTTTGTTCGTAGTACAATAAATAATAAAGGCAAACATATCAATTCTATCCAAATGCATATTTTCCATATATGTTTCAATGAGTTATAATGTCTTTCTTGCCTCAGGCGTTAACATGCGGAGTGAATTTGGATCCGATGGACCTTTTAGGATATCTAATAAAGGTCCCAACTCTCCTGTTGGTATGCCTAGATAAGGCCTTATCCAATTTATGTCTCCCAACAACTTTTGAAAGTCGTTAAGTGTTTTAAGTTGATCTATTTGTATTTGAATTTTTGGTTGGTGGACCATGGTCAAGGATAATAGAACTCCTAAATAATTAATTAGAAAATTTAATTGTACTTTATCTATTGCTATCTCTAGATTATAATTTTTTAATAAGTTTGTAAGTGTGGCATAATATTCTAGCAATGTGTTTTTATCCTTGTGTGCTAATAATACATCGTCCATATAGTGAAATATTTGTAGTTCAGGATTTTGATTTCTAAGTGGCTGGATTGCTTTGTTAACATAAATTTGACACAGAGTTGGGCTGTTAGCCATCCCTTGAGGGAGTACTTTCCATTCATATCTCTGATCAGGACCTTCATGATTCAGCGCAGGGACAGTAAATGCAAAACGAGGACTATCCTCAGGATGAATTGGAATTGAAAAAAAAAAAACAATCTTTAATATCTATAACTAAAACATACCAGGTTTTTGGCAAAGCAGACAATTGAGGAATCCCCGATTGAGCACGTCCCATGATAACCATCTTGTTATTAATAGCTCTTAAATCTTGCAATAATTTCCATTTACCAGATTTCTTTTTGATGACAAAAATGGGAGTATTATGGGGAGTTACAGAAGGTTGTATATATCCCTCCGCTAATTGTTGTTTGACCAGGTCATGGGCTGCTTGTATCTTTTCTTTAGTCAGGGGCCACTGAGGAACCCATACTGGCCTTTCTGATTTCCAAGTAATTTTTATTGTCTCAGTGACCCCTCCCGAAAACCCAATCCATGTTTATCTGTTTTTTGATCTATTTGTATTGGTGCCACTATACCTTGTCCTTGTTCTCCTAATCCTTTTTCTTTCCTAAAACCTTGTCTAGCCATAATAGTGGGCGCATTTGAATTGATGTTATTTGTTAATGTTAATCCCAATTGATCTAGAACATCTCGTCCCCATAAATTTATAGGAAGATGATCCAATACATATGGCTGTATAGTTCCTTCACATCCTTCAGGATCCTTCCAATCTAATACCATCGCACTTCTATGGGGATTATTCGCCACTCCTAGGCCTCGAAGCATTTGAGTGGCTTATTGTAAAGGCCAATGTTTTGGCCATTCTTGATGAGAGATGATGCTAAGGTCTGCACCTACATCCAGTAGCCCATTAAATTAATGTCCTTGAATATTTAACTTTAGCATAGGGCGAGAATCTAAATTTAAAGAAAGCATAGCCCAATCTATACCTGTGGAGCCTAATCCCCTGGAACCTCTTTCTATAGTACGACTGGAAAATTTATCATGTAGGCTGGGTATTATTAATAACTGTGCAATTCTATCTCCTGGTGAAATTACTGATATACCCCTTGGAGAACTGGCTATAATTTTTATTTCACCTTTAAAATTGGGATCAATTACCCCAGGTCTTATCATAAGTCCTTTTAGAGTAGAAAAACTGCATCCTAATAATAAGCCTACTGTTCCTTGGGGAAGAGGTCCTTTTACCCCTGTGGGAATGATTTCAACTGCCATCTCTGGAGTTAGTACTGCTCTGGCTGAGGCGCAGATGTCCAACCCTGCACTCCCTCTGGTTTGTCTGATAAGGGATCTAATGGATAATGTGTCCTGGGCACTACACTGATGGTGTTGCTGGTTTCCTCCAATGCCCTGTATATTTGTGGTCGTGGGCCCCGGAGCATTGGGCCCCCCCGTCCATTTTTTGGCAATGGAGTCCAATGTTTTCCTCCACGATATTGTGGGTAAACACCTGGTCCTTTTCCGTTTTTTGACAACGGAGTACCTTCTACAGTAGTCTGAGAACAGCATTTATAAGCCCAGTGTGTCCCTCGACAACATCATGGGCAAATACCTGGTATTCTACCTCTTTGATCATATCCAATTTTGTTAAACCCTCCTCCTATGGGGCAACTCCTTCTAAAATGTCTTGTTTGTCCACAATTGTAGCATGTTTTTGGCCGGCACCTAAAGCTGCCAAGACTTGCCCCTGTTCATTAATGTCTCTACATAATTTAATATATGTATTTAAATTTCTATGTTTCCATGGTCTAATGGCCTCCCTACACCATCTATTGGCTTGTTCATAGGCTAGCTGTTTCAGTAATGGCATTGCTTGTTCTACATCCCCAAAGACTCTGGTAGCTGTTTGTATAAGCCTATCTACAAATTCAGCGTAAGGTTCATTAGTTCCTTGTATTACCTTAAATAATTGACCTTGTAAATCTCCATGTCCTTGTAAAGTTTCCCATGCCTTAACTGCAGCTGAAGCGATTTGTGAGTATATGGCAGGATCATATCCAATTTGTTGCTGCTGATCCTCATAAGGTCCCTCTCCTAGCAACATATCTAGATTTCTCTGAGGATAACCAGCTGTTGCATTTCGCTTAGCCGTCTCCATACAAAATTCCTGATTGGCAACCTTCCATAACAAATATTGTCCTCCATTTAGCACAGCTTTGCACTTGCTAGCCCAATCTGCTGGTGTCATGTTTAAATTTGTAATGGATTCAACCATACTTACAGTAAAAGGCGCTTGAGGACCATAGGTTGTTACAGCCTCTTTCAGCTGCTTCACAGTTTTAAAATCTAAAGCATGGTGAATTCGCTGCCCTCCTGCCTCCTCAAATACAGGGCATGCTAATCTTCGAGGTCCTGTCTCAGGATCCCATCTATAAACTATGGGGGTTGGGGGCCACCCAGCATATGTTGTCTCCATAGGTGGAGCTATTGGTTGAATACGTACGCCCTCTGGTGATGGAAAAGTGTTAATAGCAGCCTCCTGTTGTAACTTTTCCCCTGATAGCCCTTCCTCCTCTAAACTTTCTTCCTCTGACTAGCTCAAGAGACCCTGTCTTTTATTTGATCTGTTTTCTCCTTCCTCTACCATAGTCTGAACTGAAGGCTTTGGACTAAGCAAATAAGATCTTATCAACGTTCACAATGGCAATGTGCCAACTGGCAGAGTTCCTGGGTTTTTCTTTTCCATCTTCCTTAAATCTTCACCATGATAGTCCCATTGTGATATATTCAACAACTCCTCCTTAAGAAGCCATGGGCTACATTTTTGTATCGTATCAACATATGCCCTAACTGTTCTTGGTTTTACTGGGGTGCCTTCCTTCCTCTAGCAATTTACTTAATACTCTTTTGGTTTGTTTTTTACTAATTTCGGATCCCATATTTCTGCTACAAAGATAACGCAACCCAACAAGATAACACAAAACAAAACCAAAACAAAATGAGACAAAAATGTAACAAAAATTCATTGTCTCAATTTTTCTATTTTCTTGACATGTGCATCCGTGGTCTATATCTGTTCCTCAGGGGCGAACAACTTTTCTCCCATCCTATTTATTTCAAGGGACAGGCAGCTTGAAACAAAAACGAAACAAAACGAAAGAAGAATACACTATTTCTTGAAATGGTCACCCATCCTCTCGCCCTGCCCTCAGGGGTGAGCAGTTTACCCTGTCACTTACCCCCAAGCTTCAGGCGTTCCCCGTACGGGCCACCATATGCCGCAGTCCGGCTGGGCAAAATAACCGAGAGGTGACAAGCAACTTGAAGGTTGAAGCGGGAACTGAGCGAGAACTCAAAGTAGTGGGCACCCAAGGTAGAGGGAGCCGCTTCTCTGCCGGTCAGCAGAGGTATATATACCTAACTAACACACACATCATCTACACACATCATCTAGATACAGCAGTCAGCCAATAAGGAATCCTCATCATCTTAATGGCTCTCTGGCGTTGCTTCACAAACCACTCCTCCTGGCAAATTGCCAGGTGCCATCTTGACTTGATTTGCATCCCCAACAGGAAAAGATTTTTTTCCAGGAAGAAAGTAGATGTTGCAGATTTAAATTTAAGATTGGTTGTTAAGTGGAAAGGAACAAAGAAGCCATGTGGCCTTTGTCATATGGTCACTAATAATATTTTCTGATTTATGAGACTTTTCAGTTAACATTTACTGATAAGCTCCCTAGAAGTTGGCACAGGAGAATGAAGACTTCTGTCAAAAATTTTAGAACCTCAAAGCCAGACATGGCCTGTAATCCTAGGGACTCAGGAGGCTGAGGAGGGAAGATCAAAAGTTTGAGACCAGCCTCAGCAATTTAGACAATCCCGGTCTCAAAAAAGGGAGATGTAGCTCAGTGATAAAGTATTCCTGGGTTCAACTCCAGGTACTGCAGGAAAAAAAGCTCCAAATTTTACAGCTTCTGTGTGCAATTTTTATTATTCTTATAGCCATATGGAGTTATGACATACATGTGTTGCTTAACAAAGGAAACATTCACAAAAATGCATCATTAGACAAATGTCTTAAAAATGAACATGGACAGGGCTGGGGTTGTGGCTCAACAGTAGAGCACTCGCCTAGCATGTGCGAGGTTCTGGGTTCGATCCTCAGCACCACATAAAAATAAATAAATAAAAGATTATGTCCAAATACAACTAAAAAATATTTTTAAAAAGTGTACACAGACAAACCTATATGATAAATGTCAACCACTTGATATGGCCTCATGCAATCAAGAGACTTAAATAGGAGATACACAAGGCTGCTGCCACTAGCAGACTATTTTACAGTGAAAATTATTTGGTAAGTAGCAGTTCTCAAATGATAGTAAATAAATAAACCTGTAAGTTGTTATTACATATTGTATGTAATAGTTTCTTTTTAAATACCTTTATTCTATTTATTCATTTGTATGTGGTGCTGAGGATCGAAACCAGGACCTCACATATGCTAGCAAGCACTCTACCGCTGAACTATAGCCCCAGCCCCTATTGAAACTGTTACTACTGTACTTTTATAGGACTGCATAATAGGTATATTTATACTAACATCATAAATGTTGAGTAATGTGTTGTTCCATGAAGTCACAATGGATACAAGGTCACTAGGTGATAAGGAAGTTTTTTGTTTTTTTTTTTTTTTTACCTGAATTGTACACTTAAGGGATTATCTTCTTACATTCAGTCCACTTTTGGTAGAAACATTTTTATATGGCACATGACTACTTTTTTTCGACATATATACAACTACCTTTGTGTCTATGCATGTATTAATATGAAGGTTAATAGCTACTTTTTTTTTTCCCCCACATCCCTAGCCCTATTTTTTGTATTTTAGAGACAGGGTCTCACTGAGTTGCTTAGTGCCTTGCTTTTGCTAAGGCTGGCATTGAATTCCTGATCCTCCTATCTCTGCCTCCCAAGCCACTGGGATTACAGGCATGCACCACTGTGCCTGGCTAATAGCTACTTTTTATTGAACACTTACTATGTGCCAAGCATAGATCTGAATACATGATATATATAAAATAGCAATTTTATATTTATGAATAATTTATGTACATAATTTTATTTATATATAAATTTATTACATACATGTGTATGAATACAATTTTTTAACTCAGGATTTAACCCAGAGGTACGTTACCACTGAGTTACATCCCTAGCCCTTTTTATTTTGAGACATGGTTGCTTAGGGCCTCACTAACTTGCTGAGGCTGGCCTTGAACTTGCAGTCCTACCTCAGTCACTATGCTGGCAGAGGGAGATATTTGGATTGAACCCAGAGCCTTACAAAAGCTGGCAAGTTCTCTATCACTGAGCTACAACCCAACCCTTTATATTTTTCAATACAGGGTTTTGGAAAGTTTCCCAGTGATCTGTTGCTATAGCCTCCTGAGTAGCTAGAATTACAGGTGTGTGCCACCAAACCTAGGTAAACATATTCTTTAATTCCTTTATTTCTCACCATAGCCGTAGTTACTGTTCTTATATTTATTTCACATAGAAACAAATCCAGAGAGGTCAATTGTTGAAGTTCAATTTGAATACAAATAGTTCAGTAGCCCAATCACCAGCATGCTGTATTGTTCCTCTCAAAAATGGATGGGGGCTGGGGCTGTAACTCAGTGGCACAGCGCTTGTCTAGCATGTTTGAAGCACTGGGTTTGATCCTTAGCACCACATAAAAATAAAAGATAAAGGTATTCTGTCCATCTACAACTACAAAAAAAATTTTTTTTAAACAAAAAATGGATGGGCTGGGGATGTGGCTCAAGCGGTAGCGCGCTCGCCTGGCATGTGTGCGGCCTGGGTTCGATCCTCAGCACCACATACAAAGATGTTGTGTCCGCCGAAAACTAAAAAATAAATATTAAAAAAAATTCTCTCTCTCTCTCTCTCTTTTAAAAAAAATGTAATTGGGACTTTTCATTTAAAAAGGAAAAAAAATGGAAGGGGCCCATGTGGTGGCACATATCTGTAATCTCAGCAGCTGGGGAGGCTGAGACAGGAGAATCGCAAGTTCAAAGGTAGTCTCAGCAATGGCGAGGTGCCAAGCAACTCAATGAGACCCTGTCTTTAAATAAAATACAAATAGGACTGTGCTCGGGGGTTGAGAACCAAAGAAAAAGGAAGGGGAAGGGTCTGGGGTTGTAGCTAAGTGGTTGAGTGCTTGCCTTGCGCATGTGAGGCACTGGGTTTGATCCTCAGCACCACATAAAAGTAAATAAAATAAAGGTATTATTAAAAATAGAAAAAGGGAAAGAAATATACCTTCACTATTTTGTCATATACCTATATCTGCATTTATTCTACAGTCAGCATATAATTTGTAATATGTATAAGTGATGTGATATATTTATATAATCTCTATGTAATTGATATATTAGGTCACTCAATTTAATCGATGTCAGGTTTAAGGTCATAATCTTCCATGGAAAAGTCATCCAATGTGGATACCTACATCTTTTAAAATTCTTCAAGGGTTTCCCATTGTTCTTTCAATAAAATAAACATCCTTCCAGAAGCCTATGGTTTCTATCTACCTTTGCAAATCTTGCAGACTTAAAAAGGGCCACAAACATGGCCTGCACATGTCCCTCCCTTACCTTAATTCCCCATTTTTCAGAGCACTCCTAAAATTTCACTTCCTCAGAGGGGCCTTCCCTAAACCCAAGATCAGGTCAGTCACCTGCTGTATGTGCTTGTAATATGTCCCTGTGCTGTAAAACCCTTACTACAGGCCTAATTTTACATGTCTTTAAGTGACTGCCTGTCCATCTGTGACCAGATTATAACCTCTGTGAGGATAAAAAGTGGCTATTTTTGCTTAATTTTTATTCATCACACCTAGATAATACCTTAAAATTTCATTAGATAATTTTTTTAAATAACACATTATTTTATTTATTTTTATGTGGTGCTGAAGATCGAACCCATGGCCTCGCGCATGCTAGACACGCACTCTACCGCTGAGCCACAACCCCAGCCCAGATAAATATTTTTTAAGCTAATTATCCAAAGTGCTAAAGGAAAAGTAAACAATAGTACTTTGATGTTTTCTCTCATTATTATCCTGAAGCTCAGTTTACAATAGCAAAGAGATAAATAAGATTATACAATTTGTTAAATATTACCCATAGAATATTATTTCTGTATTTAACATAAGAAAAAATGCTTCATCGATATTTATATATAACAATATCTCCATGTAGGAATACTAGTACTCAACATTAAGGCCAGCTGTATTTTCAAACCAAACCTGCATTTTATGCCAGAGGACATGTGGGATGTTGCACCTTAAATCCCTACATTTGGAGTGTAAGATGTTTCGGACATAAGTATTATGAAATCAGTAAATTCTTACGGCACATAGCTATGAAACCTGGATAGAAAGAAGACTCCTTAATTTCTTAATTGCCTAGCATGTGTGAGGCACTGGGTTTGATCCTCTATGCTATTTACCTCTATGCAATTTTCCAAACTTTATTTGGAAAATAGCATAGAGGTAAACATAATAAACCACATTTTCCCCTCTCCCAATCCCCGTCCTATTTTTTTTTTTTTTTAGAGAGAGAGAGAGAGAGAGATTATTTTTTAATATTTATTTTTTAGTTTTCGGCAGACATAACATCTTTATTTTTATGTGGTGCTGAGGATCGAACCCAGCGCCGCGCTCATACCAGGCGAGCGCGCTACCGTTTAAGCCACATCCCCAGCCCTGTCCTATTTTTTATTTTTAGTTATAGATGACACAGTACATTTCTTTTATTTATTTACTTTTTTTTAATGTGGTGCTGAGGATTGAACCCAGTGCCTCACTGGCACGAGGCAAGTGCTCTGCCACTAAGTCACAACCCCAGCCCCTGTCCTATTAAAAAAAAAAAAATACTTTCAGTTGTAGATAGACACAATACCTTTATTTTATTTATTTTTATGTGGTGCTGAGGATCAAACTCAGTGTCTCACACATGCTACGCGAGCGCTCTTCCACCGAGCTACAACTCCAGTCTCTGTTCTGTTCTTGAAGACAATTGTTTTAAAAGAAATGAACAGCCTGTTGTGGAAGGTAACAAAAAAGTCTGAACTTGAAACTCAAACTTTGGTTCATTTTTCTGGCTTGGACTGGTCAGGAGTCACTTCATTCAGAATCTTCATTAGTGAATTTAACTGAGTATGCATCAGCATTATCTTCTCTTTCAGCTGGGAAAAAAAAAAATAGAGATGTCAGGGTATCTTACCCTTAACTCTCAATTAGTTGCAATGCCACTTCAAATTTTAGCTAGTGTATGTCATGATTGGAAGCTGGCAATATCTCAACATAGGTCAGGAATACATTTGTTCTGTTCTTGTTGTGAGAGTGCAGTAGTTGGAATTGAATCCAGGGATGCCTATTACTGAGCTACATTTCCAGTCTTTTCATTTATTGATTGATTGATGCTAAGGATCGAACCCAGGGCCACTGAGCAACATCCCCATCCCTTTTTGTATTTTATTTTGAGACAGGGTCTGACTAAATTGCTGAGGCTGGCCTCGAGCTTTCAATCCTCCTGCCTCAGTCTCCTGTGACCCTGGGATTACAAGCATGCACCACCACACACTGCTTATTTTTTGAGACATGGTTTTGCTAAATTGCAGAGGCTGGCTTCAAATTTTTGATCCTCCTGCCTCAGCCTCCCAAGTAGCAGAGATTACAGGAATTTATCACAGCACTTGGCCCTCTGTTCTATTTCTGAGAGAATTTTATACAAAGAAACCTAGCATACAGTAAGATCATCAGGTATAAAATTTCATTTGAAAACAAACAGTTGCTGAGCATCACTGCTTCTATGAAGAGCAGAATAAAGTGAGGTCACTGGATTTTGTTGAGCTAGAAGTATCAGGCTTCCCTTTTTTTTTTTTTGCTGGGATTACAAGTGTGTGTCACCACACCTGGCTTCAACATGTAATTTGACTAAAAGTTATCATGAAATACAGAATTATGAATAACTTAGCCTCCTACTGAACTTTAGGTTAACAAAAAAAATCTTATTTGTGCAATTTTTAGATACATATTTCTGGTATAGTTTTCACAATAAACTCAATCTGTTTTACAGCTAATTCTAGAGCCTGTTATTCTTACTGAGATACTCTGATACCTGTGAATCATTTTTCTTCTGCTTCAAAGATATTTTCTCTTAATCTTTCAACATTTTTCCTGTGTTTGGGTGTAGATCCATCCCTGAGCTACATCTCCTGCTTGTTTTTTTTTTTTTTTTTTTAATTAGTAATAATTCTTTATTTTTTTATTTATTGTTTTTTTAGTTTTCGGCGGACACAACATCTTTGTTTGTATGTGGTGCTGAGGATCGAACCCGGGCCGCACGCATGCCAGGCGAGCGCGCTACCACTTGAGCCACATCCCCAGCCCATCCTGCTTGTTTTTTTGAGGTGGGGTCTTACTAAACTGCAGAGGCTGGCCTTGAATTTATAATCCTCCTCACCCAGTATTCTAAGTAATTGAATTTATAGCTGTGTGCCATAGTACCTGCATCCCCTTTCCTTTTTTTTGGTACTTATATTACCAAAGCATTTTTAGGTATGCTTGATGGTTTCAACTAGACTCTTAGGCTTACTCGTTTTTCTTTATTCTTTTTTTCTCTCTTCTTCAGATTGCATAATTTCTATCTTCAAGCCTGATGATTCTTTCACTTGCTAATCAAATCTGCTGTTGAGCCCTTCTAGTGAATTTTTCATTTCAGTTGTTTATACTTTTCAACTAGGGAATTTCCACTTGGTTTTTTAAAATAATTTCTATCATTTTTACTAATACCTTCTATTTTTAAGACATTATCATCACACCTTCCTTAAGAATAATTTCCTTTACTTCTTTAGAAAAAATTTTTTTTTTCTTTTTGGTACCAGCAACTGACCACAGGAGCATTTAACCACTAAGCTACACCCCTTGACAGTTAAAAATTATTTTAAAATTTTGAACAGGGTTTTGTTAAGTTGCTTAGGGCCTCACTAAATTGCTGAGCTTGGCTTTGAACTTGTGATCCTCCTAAGCCTCTGGAATTACAGGCATGTGCCCCTGTGCCTGACTCCTTGGAAATGTTTTTAACGGCTTTTTAAAGCTTTGTCTGCAAAACCCAGTATCTCCACCTTAAAAAAAAATATATATATATATATATTTATTTATTTATTTATTTTTTAATTATAGGTGGACACAATATCTTTATTTTATTTGTGGTGCTGATGATTAAACCCAGTGCCTCACACATGCTAGGTAAGCGCTCTACCTCTGAGCCACAACCCCAGCCCACATCTCCATCTTTACAAAAGCAGTTTCTAATGCCTACTTTTTAACCTGTATTTGGGCCACATTTTATTTCTTTGTATGTTTCATAACTTTTAAAATAAAAAATGAACATTTTAGGTAATATATTGTAGCAAATCTGGATACCAGATTTCTTCTTGTTTGTTTAAATAGCTGGACTATCATAGTGATGCCTTCTCCTCCCATCCTCCAACCCCAGTTATGAGCATCTGATGTCCCTCACTCCTCATAACACAAAGCCTTCAGCAATGTGCAGTCACCCTGGGAATTTAGTGATTTTTGCACGAATCCCTGTGTTCAGTTATTTGCCTCTACTGGTATCATAACCAGCTGTCAATCAGTCTCTAGTTACTGCTGGCTAAACTGCTCCATTGTTATAACAGTGCCCAGAGGCAAAAATTATCCCATAATCTTTTTCAATTAAACCTGCTGCACTTGATGACAGGCCTATAATCCCAGCAACTAAGGAAGTAGAGGCTGGGGGATTACAAACTTGAGGCCAGCTTCAGCAAATGAGCAAGACTAAGACCCCGTCTAAAAAATAAACAGGAGGCTGAGGTTGTGGCTCAGTGGTAGAGTGCTTGACTAGTATGTGTGAGGCACTGGATTCAATTCTTAGCACCATATATAAATAAATAAAATAAAGGTCCATACACAACTATAAAAAAAAAAAACAGGGCTGTAGATGTAGCTTAGTGGTAAATAAAAATAATTCAGACTCCTTTCCAGATAGTCTTTAACAGCCATTCTTGGTAAATCTAGTCTGTGGTTTAATTTGTTTCTCTCATGGAACTATCAGCTTCCTCTTAGTTGCTTTCTCTCTCCAAAATCTCCGTTGTTTTAAACAGCACCCTTAGTCTTGAACTCCTAAGTGTTATAAGTATTTCCTTTGGGAAGAGCTTCAGAATTCTGTTTTCACACTCTGCCTTTCACCCTGAGCAAAATCCTTGTGCCGCTGCTTCCAAATTGAAGGGTGGGGATAGTGTATTAGAATGACACCCTTGCTTTACAACAGGGTACTAGGCATGGGAGCTAGCTTCTGATCATCTCAGCTTTAGTTTCTCAGCATGAACTTTCTGCTTCACAAGCAAACTGTGCAATAGTAATTGAGTTTCCAATATTCCTGGCCTACTGTGCCTACAGTAAATCTATTATGCAACAAATGACATTCTTTTAGAATACAGCTTCTGTAACATTGGGGAGGGGAGGTAGTTGACAAATGCCATTGGCCCATTCCTACTGGGAGGATACCGTAGCCTTCAATTGGGGGTGGGGGTAAAGGATCCCCATGTTCTTGGCTACATCTGCTCAGATGGAGCTTCTCCCCTCAAAGCTGGAGGATGGGAGAGTCTGTTATGGCTCATGGTTTTTTCACATACTTGTTTCTCCATTTTCTGCATGCCTGGAGGAAAATTTCCACAGACTTAAGATGCTTTCTTTTCTTTTCTTTTTTGGTACTGGGGACTTTTTGGCACTCAGGGTGCTTTACCACTGAGCTACATCCCCAGCCCTTTTTATTTTGAGACATTTTCCAAAATGTCTCACATTGTTTCTCATGTTATTTTGTGGCAAAGTTTCTCACATTGCCAAATTCTGCAATCATCACCCATAACTTTTTCTTTTTCAGTACTAGGGATTGAACCCAGCGGAACTCTACCGCTAATACCCCCAGGCCTTTTTATTTATTTAGAGACAGGGTCTCACTAAGTTGCCCAGGCTGGCCTCAAACTTATGATGCTCCTGCCTCAGCTTCTCAAGTAGCCAGAGTAGGTGGTAGTAATAGTAATAATAGTAGTAGTGGTAGTAGTAGGTGCACACCACTCTGCCCAGCTATATGGGTGTGTTTACAATAGAATGACAGTGATATAAACTAAGCCTCCATGGTCTTATAATAATTATCAGCTAGCTAACCCTTTATAGAAAAAGCTTGCAATCCCCTGCCTTAGAACATGATCCATGAGCTTAGAACTTAGTTTTGGTGGGTGGGGGGAAATCACTGTTCTCCTGTCCTACCATTATTCCAAATATTAAACTTTGAAAAATAAATGCCATTGGTCACTAAATGTGTAATTTGCAAAGAACAAACTATTATATACTACTAAAAATAAACCAATAGTAAATTCTTAGGTTGATTTTCTAAGGGTAGTTATAACCAAAATTTCACTAAGAATGAGCCATCAAGTTACCAAAACTTTGCTTTCTTCAACATAAGTTATCAACTCCTCCATAAAACCCATTTAAATAAGAATTCTTAGGCTGGGGATATAGCTCAGTGATACAATGAACACAAGACCCTGGGTTTGGTCTCCAACACCAAACAAACAAATAGCTTAATAATATTTTACCACTCAGGGCTGGGGGTATGGCTCAAGTAGTAGTGCGCCTAGCATGCGTGAGGCACTGGGTTTGATCCTCGGTACCACATAAAAATAAAATAAAGATATTATGTCCACCTAAAGCTAAAAAATAAATGTTAAAAAAAAGTAATAAAAATAATAATTTTTTACCACTCTTTGAGACATATAAACATAAGGCGCTTTCAAAGAGGATAGTCTATACAAGATGAACATGTCCATTTCCAGCATAAAAGGAGAATTATAGGATTATAATATTTGAGCACTCCCCCAAAATGGACCTTATAATATGGCTTTAATATTTTGCTTTCAGGTTGGGGCTGTAGCTCAGTGGTAGAGTGCCTGCCTTGCACGTGTGAGGTACTGGGTTTAATCCTCAGCACCACATAAAAAGAAATAAAGATATTGTGTCCATCTACAACTAAAAAATATTTAAAAAAAAAAATATCTTGCTTTGTGTTTCAAATTCAAAAAACACCACCAAACCTTACATAGAGGATTAGAGTATCATACCATTTTATCATACCAAAGTTCATTGGTAGGAATTATCAAGAATTATCGCATTAAAAAATGACAAAATCATAGAATTTGCAGGGAAATGGATGGCATTAGAGCAGATTATGCTAAGTGAAGCTAGCCAATCCCTAAAAAACAAATGCCAAATGTCTTCTTTGATATAAGGAGAGTAACTAAGAACAGAGTAGGGACGAAGAGCATGAGAAGAAGATTAACATTGAACAGGGATGAGAGGTGGGAGGGAAAGGGAGAGAGAAGGGAAATTGCATGGAAATGGAAGGAGACCCTCAGGGTTATACAAAATTACATACAAGAGGAAGTGAGGGGAAAGGGAAAAATAATACAAGGGGGAGAAATGAATGACAGTAGAGGGGGTAGAGAGAGAAGAGGGGAGGGGAGGGGAGGGGAGGGGGGATAGTAGAGGATAGGAAAGGCAGCAGAATACAACAGACACTAGTATGGCAACATGTAAATCAATGGATGTGTAACTGATGTGATTCTGCAATCTGTATACGGGGTAAAAATGGGAGTTCATAACCCACTTGAATCAAAGTGTGAAATATGATATATCAAGAACTATGTAATGTTTTGAACAACCAACAATAAAAAATTAAAAAAATAAAAAAAGAATTATCTATAATTACAGGAACCACACAACCATTATGAATTTTACCTCTAAAATCTTTTCTGGTAGAGGTACATTGTGAATATCCATCTCAGATGCACTTACTATAGCTCTTGTTTTTAAGAGATAGCTAGATAGAAAATAGAGAGAGAAAATATTAGTACCATACCACAGTTAAGATTATCAATGAACCATACTTGCCTTCTGAAATACAATCTGTCAAGCAAAGCCTGCCTTCTTACTAAATTCCATTTCAAGATTTGTGATGTATTCTGTTGGAAAAACAATTTCTCAACAAACAAATCAGAGAGACTCTGTCATCCTACCTTTTCCCAGGGACAAATTATCCCAGTACAAACTGAAAACAAAAAACAGGATCAGGGGTTGGGGTTGTAGCTCAGCAGCAGAGTGCTCACATAACACATGCGAGCCTTTGGGTTCGATCCTCAGCACCATATAAAAATAAATTAATTAAATAAAGATATTAAAAAAAAAACTGGATCATATGAAAATCATGATGCACACAAGTAGATCCTATAGCATACATATTTCAAAGGAAAAGTAATCGAATTGTAGCAAATAGTGTTGGTTGCTTAGCCAGTAGCCATTCCTTTTTTCTTTTCTTTCTTTTTTTTTTTTTTTTAGTTGTAGATGGACACAATATCTTTGTTTTATTTATTTTTTTAATGTGGTGCTGAGGATCGAACCCAGTGCCTCATGCGTGCGAGGCAAGTGCTCAACCACTGAGTACAACCCCAGCCCCTCACTTTTTTCTTATTAACAACCCAGATTTTCTCATATGTTCAGCCTAGGAGTTGAATCAAAAGTGTTCTAAGCTAACTGTGACAAATCTGTTGACACATTTGCTTTCCCAATAAGATGATCATATAGCTTAGTTCTAGCTAATGAGAATAAGAAAATTTCTGCCCATAAAATAAGTTCCTTTGTGTTTCCTTATGCCCCAAACACTCTTCCTTCCTGTTGAAGATGCTACCATCAATATATATTCATGCTGTACTCAAGAGGAAAAAGCCAAGAGAAGCACAGAAATGCTGACCCAGATCCCTAATCATGGTTGAGCCATCAGAAGGCTCCTGGGGTAGCCAATAGCCTCACCTTTTTTTTTTTTTTTCCTATTTGGTACTGGAGATTGAACTCAGGGGCACTCAACCACTAAGCCACATTCCCTAGCCCTATTTTGTATTTTATTTAGATACAGGATTTCACAGTTGCTTAGCACCTCACTTTTATTGAGGCTGGCTTTGAACTTGTGAGCCTCCTGTCTCAGCCTCCCAAGCTGCTGGAATTGCAGACATGCGCCACCACACCTGGCCCTCACCTTTCTTTTTAAAACCACTGTTAAGTCAGAATTTTTGATACTAGCAACCAAATTCATTTGGATGGGATACACAGACATAGATTCATTATCTTCAAAGATTCCTGCTAACCATACTTTCCTAATTTCTATTTAGTCAACTCTTCATCTTAAAGACTAAATACTCAAAAATCCCATAAGACTTAATTTATACTAAAAACTTTGTTACTAAAAGCTTATTTCTCTAGCAAAAACTGAAATTATCGCTCTTCTGGAACATCTACTTACGTCTGTTTCTAAAAATGATTTACAGTTACTTACAGCACATATTGAGATACTTTTTTTTCCTCATTAAACTTAATTTTAGGACTGAGGTTGAGCTCAGTGTAGAGTTCTTGATTAGTATGTGTGAGGCACTGGGTTCAATTCTTAGCACCACATAAAAATAAATAAATAAATAGATGAACTCTATATAGTGCAGAGTGATGGGAAGGCAAGGGAGGGGGCATGGGGTTAGAAATGATAGTGGAATGTGATGAACATTATTATCCAAAGTACATGTATGAAGATATGAATTGGTGTGAATATACTTGATATACAACCAAAGATATGAAAAATTCTCTATATGTGTAATAAGAATTGTAATGTATTCTGCTGTTATATATAAATAAAAAATTAATTTAAAATAAGTAAATAAAGGGCTGGGGATGTGGCTCAAGCGGTAGCGCACTCGCCTGGCATGCATGCGGCCTGGGTTGGATCCTCAGCACCACATACAAACAAAGATGTTGTGTCCGCCAAAAACTAAAAAATAAATATTAAAAAATTCTCTCTCTCTCTTTAAAAAATAAAATAAAATAAGTAAATAAATAAAATAAAGGTACATGTCCATCTAAAACAAAAAACAAAAACAAAACACTTAATTTTGCCAGGTGCACTGGTGCATGCCAATAACCCGGTGGTTGGGGAGGCTGAGACAGGAGGATTTCGAGTTCAAAGCCAGCCTCAGCAAAAGGGAGGTGCTAAGCAACTAAGTGAAACCCTGTCTCTAAATAAAATACAAAATAACACTGGGGATGTGGCTCAGTGGTCAAGTGGCCCTGAGTTCAATCTCTGGTATCCAAAACAACAACAATAAAAAAACTTAATTTTAAATAGATTGTTTAAAAAATGAGGAATTCATAGTAAAATATAATTCCATCTCAAGTATACATCCTGTTAGAAATCTGCAATGAAGAACAAATGGTATATACCTAATGCACGTGAAACAGTTTCATAGTAACAAGTGAGTTTTACCTATAAATTTTATTGTTTTATCAAACAAAATGATTTAGAAACACCAACCTGAAAATAAACTCAGTGGGGGCTGGGGATGTGGCTCAAGCGGTGGCGCGCTCGCCTGGCATGCGTGCGGCCCGGGTTCGATCCTCATCACCACATACAAACAAAGATGTTGTGCCCGCCGATAACTAAAAAATAAATATTAAAATTCTCTCTCTCTCTTAAAAAAAAAAAAAAAAAAAAGCTCAGTGGCACCAGCCATTCAGGAGGCTGAAGCAGGAGGATTCCAGGTTTCACACAAGGATTGGCAAGATAACAAGACCCTGTCTCGTGAATAAAAAATAAAAGGGGCTGGAGATGTACCTCAGTGGTAGAGCACTTGCCTATCATGTACAAGGCCCTGGATTCAAACGCCAATACCATGGAAACAAAATAAAACAATACATATCTAAGCACATTAAATGGAAATGAAAAAAACAGAAGCATTTATGTTTTATGAAGGGAAAATGAGTTTTGAATTCATGGATTCACACCTCAGCTCCTCCACCTCTCTGAGTCCTAGTTTTCTTATAATAAGAACTCAATTAGGTAAGTATAATGCCTGGCAGAAACCAGGCTATCAGTAGTTGTTGTTGCTTAGTGGTTAAGAAAAGACTTTGATGTATATTTCAGTTTCTTGTAATAAACAAAAAAGCTAAATTAAAAGGTTCAATTTACTAAGATAAAGAAATACCTAATGTAATTTATGAGAAATAACAGCAAATAGGTACTTTTTCAAGTCCTAGGAGACCCTGTGATCGCTACTTTTACTTTTCTTCGTGCATCTGTTTCATTGTTCTTTTTCAGCAGATTTCTCTGCATCTACATGTATAATGTTGAAAAACCTATCACAACTTAAGAGCTTTCGCTTTTCAACTTCAGCACCATCTACAAGTGACAAGTGCCCATATTTCAAATTCCTAGAGTAGAAAATATGGTTTATTTGGGTCAGGTAAAAAATCCTATACATGTGAGTGGTGTCTTGCATGAGACAAATATGATAACAAGGTCCCACCCTATGGGAGGGAGATGGGCAAGGGCACAAACCCAAAAGGTATCTATGGCAAAAGCTTGCCTTCCTGAATTTTGTTTATTGAAAGAATAGCTTCTGAATTATTCTATGGTACCACTATGAAGACATGGTATGATTAGAAGACATCTAAAATCATCTTAATGTTATAAGATTATATTTTTGTTCTACTACTATTTTTTTTTTTATAAGAGTGCTTGGCTTTAGCATCTTCTTGAGTACAAATACTTTGTCTTTTCCAAAAGATCTTTTAAAATTTATTTGAAGGCAACCCCTATTGGGTTTTCTCTTCCCTGCTTAATAAATTCACTTGAATATATTTTACTGTTTTATGCTCAAAAATAAATAAATACATATTTTTTTAATCTTTATTTTTTGATAAACAATATCTATATCTACTTACCACACCATTTTATCACTGGAAAGGCAGAAGTGACCTCTCAAGGCAGCCAAAGCAGCATGGGTGGAATATAGATGGAAACCAATGGGAATTTCACAGGAACCACAGAATAAAAGGTTGTAAGTGCTAGGAGGGAAAACACAAAATAGGTAAGAAAGAAAATCACAGAACAAATCAAAATAAATAAGTCTCTGGAAGCATTTCTATCACTTAAGACACAAGAGAAATTTATGTTATAATAGGAATGAGACTGAAACAATGTCACATCCAAGAAAGGGTAACTCAGGTTTTAATATAATTATACTCTAAATTACAGAAACCTTCATGGATTCGTCCATTAAAGCAATTAAGGATATATAACTCTGAGATAGGTAATTTATCGAGGGGGGGGCGAGGAAGCTAACTAATGAGATTAACACTGAAACATTCAATTTATTTTTGTATTTTAAATTCTTTTTTTTTTTTTGCAGGTTGTATTTCCCTTGCACATATCTCTATCACTGAACTATACCTCCAGCACCATAAAAGTTGATCAATTGTCTGATTTTTTTTCCACATATTTTAATGAGTGCATTATAATTGTACATATTAATGAGTTCTCCGATTTGTTTTAAAACACTCCATAGATTGGGCCCGGTGGTATACGCTTGTAATCCCAGCCACTAGGAAGACTGAGAAAGAAGATCATAAGTTGGATGCCAGGTTCAGCAACTTAGTAAAACCCTGTCTCAAGATAAAAATAAATAAATAAAAAGTACTAAGGATTTAGCTTAACGGTAAAGTACCTCTGTGTTCAATCTCTAGTATCAAATAAATAAATAAATAAATAAATACTCCAAGATAAATAAAAAATGAAGAATACAGATAAAATAAAATTCTCTCTCTCTCTCTCTCTATTGTATGTGTGTGTGTGGTACTGGAGATTGAACCCATGGCTTTGTGCATGCAAGGCAAGCACTCCACCAACTGAGCTATATTCCCCAGCCCAAATTGTCAAAATATTGGTAAATGTTGAAACTGGGTAATGGGTACATGGGAATTATTTGAAGTATTTGAAGTATTTTAAAATTTCTCCATAATAAGGAACCCAACTACTACGTATAACTATAAAGCTCTAATTTTTTAAAAAGATTAAAGAGAAAATGCTCATTTACTCGCTCGCCTGCCATGCGCGGGGCGCTGGGTTCGATCCTCAACACCACATAAAATAAAGATGTTGTGTCCACCAAAAGCTGAAAAAATAAATATTAAAAATTCTCTCTCTCTCTCTCTCTTAAAAAAAAAAAAAAAAAGAGTCAATCTACAAACACTACTGAATGCCTATTTTAGCTTATTTTAAAAAGTAGTTTACAGGCTAGGTAGAGCACTTGCCTATATGTATGAGGCACCAGTATGATACTCAGCACCATATAAAAAAATTAATTAATTAATTAATTAAGGATATTGTGTCCATCTACAACTAAAAACAAAAAAAAGGGTAGTTTAGTAATATACTTTCCTGGGAATTAGGTTATATCTTTTAAAAACAAAAAGTGTTATTATCTTATAAAGATTCTTACAAAAATATTTATGAATGGAATGATATAATTTCAGATATGTACTTAAAAACATTAAGGAGGGATAGGTATGATTATAGATAAAACATGATTGGCCATGATTTGCTATCTGTCCTCATTTAGTGACTGGTAATACATGGGTTCATTATACTGTTCACTTCTGTTTAAATTTGCAAAAACAATTTAAAAAGAAATATTTTACTTATAACCAATATAAGCAAAATTCCACAAAGTAAATATTACTGTTGAGCATAACAAAAATTCAGCATAACAATGCTATTTTTAAGTGCTAAGACTGTAATACAATAATGCTTACTGAAATTAGTTACATTAAATCTTCCACCAGTAACAGAATAATAAAATTTGGTAGAGAAGCAATCTTTGGAAGTCAGGTGCAGTGGTTCAGCCCTGTAATCCCAGGTGGAGTGGCCCACCCCTGTAATCCCAGCTAAATTCTAGGCCAGCCTGGACAACTTAGCTAGACCCTGTTCCAAAACAAAAAATAAAAAGGGCTGGGGATGTAGCTCAGTGGTAGAGTCTGGGTTCAACCCCTAGTACTTTAAAAAATAAAAAGAATGAATTGTCTTTCTGTCAAAGGCCAATATTCAAATTTTTGGAGCCTAATTTTAATAATAAATTCACTGAGTACTTGATTGTCACTTGTAAGTCATACAGCATTCAAGTACTTAATAATCACCTTGTTTTTTTTTTTTATCTCTCCCAATTTCTGAAATCACTGAATCCTGCCATGATTTATTACAAATTCCATGTTAAATACAAACTTGAAGTGTTGGTAACCTAAAGGATTGTAGTTCGTAAATTATTTTCACTATAAACCAAAATTTTCCACTATAAAACACACCTTTTGGGGTGGGGTTGTGGCTCAGTGGTAGAGTACCCGTCTAGCATACGGTTAGATTCTCAACACCACATAAATGTAAAATAAAGATATTGTGTCCACCTAACACTTAAGATTAAATATTTTTAAAAAGACATCTTTTTTTAGCCTCACTTCATTTGTATATAACACTAGGAATGTGGACCTCAGAAAGATTTTTAAAACTACACAAAAATCTTCTTCGTTTCATAATACAACAAGTTCTTACAGGTGTGTCAAACAAGTAAAAGAAACATTCTATCATTTGATTATACTGTATGAACATAATAAACTTTATAGGAACAAATGGTATACTCCTCGGACAGTATACAATTTGTTTCTAGAAAACCATCAGTAATTCTCGGTACACACCTGCATTTAAGCGAACCTTCAATGCCAACCAGGAAGGGTGCTTCCAAAATGACGTTATTTGTGACTCCTAAAACGAAAAACACGGGTCACAACTTGAACTTGTGAGGGCCTTGAAAAGGAAAACCTCCCTCCTGGCCAGACTCATAGTAGCGATGGGGGCGGACACCAAGAAAGGAGGCCTGGCTCGGTTTTAGAGCGTTTGACTAGCAAGCGCGAAGCCCTCTTTTCCAGCCCCAGCGACTGGGACGGGAAAAAAATTTAAAACCGGGGGGATAAAAAACAAAACCACGAAAACCACCCCCACCCTCCGTAAACCACCCCCACCCTCCGTCCCAAGGGGCAAATTTCTTTCTAAATCTACATCCTGTTTCCTTTCCAGCGAGTTTTCTGCTAGCCCGTCCCAGACTTCTCCAGAAGCCGCCCTCCAACTTACTGGAGAAGACCACGGCCCCAAGGGAACGCGACAGGTCCCAGGCGAGGTGCACTGAATCCGCCAGCACAGAGTGGCATTGCGCGCACTGGAACACCGCGCATCTCTCGGGCTGCAGCCACGACGGCAGCAGCGGGCTGATTGGCTGTTCTTTCGCCCCACATTTCGTCGGACCGAGCGGCGAGGACCCCTCCACCACCTGTGTGTCCCACTCCATGGAGGTGGTAAAAGAGGATTCGTCGATCATCTCCTTAGCGCCGTCACAAAAATCACCTCGGGACACTTCTGCACAACGAGACCGATGCCGCCGCGGCCGAGCCGCCATCTTCCTGCTGCGGTTTCCTCTTTCAATCTCGCACCAAACTCTGCTCCAAGCGTCGCCCCCGCGTCCTCAGTAGACCCTGTGAGCGGTGCGCTCCACAGCTCACCTGTAGCTTGGACGAGCCCCTAGGGCCTTCCGCCTTCGCCGTATTGGAGAGGTGAAGGGTGGAGCGTGCGCCAGTGGAAAATCAGTTTTTCTATTGGTCAGCGTAAGAAACCCCGCCTTCGAGGCATTTTCAACCAATGGAAGTGCAGCGTTCTTCGTTTAAACGAACTATAAAGGTCTACTGGGCCAACGCCTAGAGTGGCGCCAGAGTTTTGAACGGTGTAGTTTACGTTAGCTGACTGACCCTCTGCGCTTCTCCAGTTGGATTGTAGAACGCGATGACCGTCCCTTCTGCGGAGGAGCTGGACTCCTTCAAGTACAGTGACCTGCAGAACTTAGCCAAGCGTCTGGGCCTCCGGGCTAACCTGAGGGTACGGGGCTTGCGGTGCCGGCGGTTGGGCGGGCGGGTAGGAATTAGAGCCTGATAGAGAGAAGGCGCAAAAGGGTCCAAACTCGTGCCCCCGGGATGAGGCCCAGTCCTTTCCCTGGAGCATGAGATTTGGTTCCCGGTGGTTAAAACTCTGCAAAATGGAAAAGGAAGCAATAGTTGTCACTTATTATTCGAAGCTGCTTTTTTTGAGGACTCACGTGGGCCTTTGCTCCAAAGGGCTGGTTTGGATTGGTTCGGTTTTATTTAAAGTACTCTGATATTTCCCAGGTATTATGAAACAGTCCCAGAAAGTGCAAGGTTGTCTTAATGCCAGTTGAAGAAATATTAGCTCTGCTTCTGTAAAACTCTACAGTAGTACCCATAATCTTTTGATAATTTATTGGAGGACCTGACCGAAAGAATGACTTTTAGAGGACCACTCTCGTGAGTAATTATTTATTTTGGCACTGGGGAGCTTAATTACTGAGCTACGTCCCCATTCCTTTTTATGGTTTTTTTTTTTTTGAGACAGGGTTTCACTAAGTTGCTGAGGGTCTCGCTAAATTCCTGAGGCTGGCCTCGAATTTGTAATCCTCCTGCCTCAGTCTTCCAAACAGCTGTGATTACAGGCATGCGATACCACGCCCTCTTTTGGATAAAATTTTATCGTTAGTCCCTGATCTTATATGCTCTTTCTTTAATTGATCACTATTGTCAGTGGTGTTCTCTTCAAAACCGATAAAGTTTTTGATTCTGAGTCTGCAAGGCTTGGGGAAAAAATATGGGGATTCAGTTTGGGACTGGAATTTTATAATTTGAGATTTCCCATATAATGCTAATACTCCAGAGATTTGTTCTGTAAGATGCCAACAATTAAAATTGGATGAATGTCTAAACCAGTTATCACAAATGTTTTTAAATGGTTTAAATAGAATAATCATGGTCCAGGTATCTCTTTGGTATGTCTGAGTGTTGAAGAAGTGTCTCTGGGAAAAGTTTCTGGGCTATAGCGTTTAATTGCTCTTCAATACTTGGTGAATAAAGCCTTAATTCCTTAACTTAAATCCAGTAGGCTTTTTGCTATCCCTCTGGAATCATTTGTATCCAAGGCTGTATCCCTAAACACTTGGCACCCTTGCCCATCTGTGTAATTTCTCATTTTGACCCTTTGACCTCATATTTCATTTTCTCCTTCATCTGCATAAATACTTCTCAGTTGCCTTTCACAGTTTAATGGAAATATTATCCTGATGTGGCTCCTGGTCCCCTATTCTTCATTTCCTTGGCTACAAGTTCCCTACTCCAGCAATCATGGGAATACTTTTAAAGCAGTTTATTTTCAAGTGTTGTTTTTGAAGATTTGCTGGGCTACGTCTTGCAATCTGGTTATTTGTGCATTGTATTTTTTTTATAAATTGCTTGAACAGTGGTTTCATCTATCCACCTTGGAAGTCTTTATAGCACTAAGTGCAGTACATTTTATGTAGGAGATGCTGGATAATTATTCAAAACTTCTTTACAACTGCTTCTTGGCAGTACTAGAATAATACACTGGAAGATAGTTTGGTTGGAAAGAATTTTGAGGAGGCTTTTCACCTGAGTTTAGAGCTCTGGCTAACATTTAAGGCCTCATTAATCATTGAATATCTAAAGAGCTAGGTTTTTTTCTGAAAGTTTTACCATCATTGTCTCTTGAGGCACCTGATCTAGAATAGCCAATTAATTGCTGTTTTTTTAGAAGTAGGGTTATTTCTTGTTATCATAGATCCCATTGCTTGCCTAGCACACAATATCTGGCACATTGTAGTTATTGATAAATATTTATTAGAATGTCCTATTTCCTGGACAAATCTGATCATTCAAAGCTTTATTATAATCAACTGTAAGAAGAAATTGAGACCCTTAAGGAAAACTGAATTTGGGCTAGGTATTAAATTATATAACCATATTTATTTTGATCAATATGATAATGGTTCAATGGTTATGTTTCTTTTTAAAAAACAAAACAAAAACCTATCTCTTAGAATACATACCAAGTGAAGTGTTTTTCTTTCTTTCTTTTTTGGTACCAGGGATTGAACCCAGGGGCGATTAACCACTAAATTGCTGGGGCTGGCTTTGAACTTGAATTTATGATCCTCTTGCCCCAGCCTTCAGAGCCAGTAGGATTGCAGGCCTGCACCAACAGGTCCAGCCCAAGTATTTCCATGTGAAATGTTATGAAGCCTGTAAAATGCTCCCGAAAAAAATAGAGGGGGAACTAGGTGAAATAATAACAACAAAATGTTGATAATTTTGGAAACTAGTAACAGATACATGGGGGTTCATTATACTATTCTTTTTACCATGTTTGAAATATTGCCCAAGAGCTCATTGAATCAATTGCCTTTTAAAATTACAAATAGCAGAAAAAGATTAATAAATTGCTTTAGAAATAATTAAGATTTGATTAAACTTGCCAGGCATGATGATGCACGTCTGTAATCCCAGCGACTCAGGGGTCTGAGGCAGGAGGATTTCAAGTTCAAAGCTAGTCTCAGCAATTTAGTGAGACCCTGTCTCAAAAAAAGATTAAGAGAAAAAAAAGGATGTGGATGTGGCTCAATGGTAAAGTGCCCCTGGGTTCAATCTCTGATGCCCCCCTCCAAAAAATATTATTTAAATAAATTCTACCAGTATAATGTCATTAAAAATAAATTTAGAAAATATTGGCTCGCTCTTTTGAGATGCTTTGCTTAATGGTAAAGCAAAAGAAAGGAGTCGGTTACTAATATTTGTGGCCATGGTCCTTTTCTCACTATGCTCTCTCTTCCCTCTTGTAAAGTTAAATTATGAAGAAGAGCACTATTTTCTATTTCTTTAGACCTCTCTACTCACCTGGCAAAACCCAAGCCTAATTAAACTCAGCTGTTTAATCTGCCTCTTTAATCTTAATCTGCCTCTACTTATGCAGCTGACCTTGACTAGAGAAAAAACTTTGTTGATTGAACTTTATTTATTTTTAATGTGGTGCTGAGGATCGAACCCAGGGCCTCACACAAGCTAGACGAGCACTCTACCGCTGAGCCACAACCCCAGCCCCCACTCTAAACTTTATTTTTTTTTATTATAAATCTTTCTCCTTTTTTTTTTTTTTTTTTTTTTTGGTACTGGGGATTGAACCCAGGGGTGCTTAACCATTGAGCCACATCCCCAACCCTTTTTATATTTTATTTAGAGACAGGGTCTTACAGAGTTGCTTAAGGCCTTGCTAAATTGCTGAGGCTGGCTTTGAACTCAGTCCTCCTATGTGATTCCTATGTGAATCTAAAAATTGGCATTTGATCCAACCGTACATTCTTTTTTTTTTTTTTTTTCTTTTAAATAGTTTTTTGTTTTTGTAGTTGTAGATGGACAGGAAAAAGAGAGGGGAACTAGGTGCCTTTATTTTATTTTTATGCAGTGCTAAGGATCAAACCCAGTGTCTCACAGGTACTAGGCAAACTCTCTGCCACTGAGCTACAGTCTCAGCCCCTCCTGTACATTCTTAGTACTCATTAACTTTCACTTTTTTTTTTTTTTCCCCTGCAGTACTGGAAAACAGTCTCACTTTTGAGGAGAATTATTTCCTATTTTCCCTCCTCAAATTGATTCCCTTTCTTCCCTTGGTGATTTTTCCTCTTAGGTCCTGGGGAAATGGATGCAGTCAGCAAAGAATTACCCATCTTTGCAGCACCAAACCCTCCAGTCAGCCTGCACCTTTACACACTGCCTATGCTCCCCTCCTTCCCATTCTAGTAAAAGACTAATACCTGTGGGCAATCTTTCTACTTAAGCTTTCAGGGGCCCTCTGGCCTCCTCTAGGACTATACTCCTATAATTAGTACTCCCTCCTGCTTTGCTTTTTCCAATTCTGCTGGCTCGATACCATACTACATAAGATCTTTCTTAGTATCACCCATCAATTTTTTTCACCCATCTTTAAAAAAAAGAAAAATCCTTCCTTAACCCCAACTCCTTCTCTCATCTACTGCCCCATTTTTCTGTTCTGTTCTACTGAAATTTACCATAGTAGAGCCACCATCTACAAAACTTGGTCCATTTCTGGTCTCAACCTGCCTACCAATAGATTTTGGCATGGTAGAACACTCCCCTCTGCTCAAGCCAATTTTTTTTCCTAGACTGGTTTTTATAATTTTCTCCTTTATTTTTTATAGTCTCCTGGGCTGTTTTTTACTCTGTCAGATACCTAAATATAGAGTGCCCCAGGATTCTCTCTCTTTTGGTGGTCTTCTCCCACAATTTTAAATTCATCTAGAAACAAATGCATCTAAATTTCCTGGAGGATTTCTCCCCTGAGTTGTGAATTCACATATGTAAGTGCATCTTCCACAGCACAATCAGTTCCCAAAACTGATGACCTTCCCATCTCAGGCACACTTGGACCACCCTTGATTCCTCCCTTCATTGCACACACCCACCCATCCTTCTCAGCACTCTCAACTACACCTAAAATCTGACCTTTGTGTACAGTCCTGGGTCACAGCACTCTTGTCTGACAACCAGGGTCTCATTCTTCCTATTAGGTTCTGCCTCTACTCTCACTTCTTTGTAGTCAGAGTGGTATTTGAAACTGAACATGTTATTTTTTCTGCTTAGTGATTTTTCAGTTCTCTCACATCTAACATAAAATCCAAAATCTTCCAAATGTAATGAAAGAAATTTGGTTTCATCCTGATTTTAAGGGATTTTTTTTTTTTAAGAAAACAACTAAAATTGTCAATAAGGAAATTCATTATGGACTATATATTAGATGACATTAAGAAAATATTCTCTCTGGTCACCTCTTTGATTTCCCTTCCCTCTAACTCACCCCAGTGTTCAACTTAGAATGCTTTATTTGCTGCGTCTTCATTCACATCTCAGCTCACTATCACCTCAGAGAGGACTTTGCTGACCTTCCTAACTCAGGCTGTACCACCACGCTATCCCAGTTACCAAGTATATTGATTTTGCCTTATAGCACGTGATAACCTATCATTTATTTGTAGCTTACTTGGTTAACAGGCCATTTGCATGCTAGTTTACTGCTGTAATCTCCTGGATGTCAAGAGACCTTATCTGTTTTGTTCACCAGTCTCTCTAGTGCATAGAACAGCATCCATTACAATAATGCTATTGAAGGAAAGCATGACTAAATGCTGAAAACTAACATCTCTACTTCCAGCACAGTTCTTGAGCATCACCTTATACCATTTAACCTAGATATCCTCACTTGACTCTGCTTTATGTAGCTAACTTCATCAATGTTGCATGTTTGGTGAGGTTTTCATGGTATGTTAAGAAAGGTTAGAATCACAGAAGCAAAAATACCTTAACTCTGCCAATCACCCCCTTCCCAGAGAAAATTAAGATACTACTTTATGGGCTGGGGAGGTAGCTCAAGCAGTAGCGCGCTCGCCTGGCATGTGTGCGGCCCGGGTTCGATCCCCAGCACCACATACAAGATGTTGTGTCTGCCGAAAACTGAAAAATAAACATTAAAATTCTCTCTCTCTCTCTCTCTCTCTCTCTCTCCTCTTAAAAAAATTAAATAAAATAAAATTTAAAAAAAGATACTACTTTATTACTTGTTGGAATGGTGTCTGCTGCTGTCTCAAAGCCCAGTATTCTGGTATTTGGGTGGGGGGTTGGAGGATGTAGCTTATACCCTAAGCAAAAACTTTCCTGCACACTAAAGCCCAAACCAAATTTCAGGATCTCTGTCTTTTTTTTTTTTAAACATGGGTGATTTTAAATGGTGTGAAAAGAATGGGAAGCCAGATATGGGTGTACACAGCTGTAATTTCAGTTATTTGGAAAGCTTTGTCAGAGGATTGCAAATTAATATCAACCTGGGCAATTTAATGAGACCCTGTTTCAAAATAAAAAAGGAGTCAGGATGTACACTTGCCTAGCATACATGAGGCCCTGGGTTCAGTACCCAGTACTGCAAAAACAAAAATAGGCAGTGTGGCTGAGGTCTATAATCTCAGCTACTTGGGAGACTGAGGCAGGAGAATGGCAAATTCAAGGCCAGCCTGGGCAACTTAGCTAGACCCTATCTCAAAAAATAAAAAGGGATGGAGGTGTAGCTCATTGGTAAAGCACCTCTGGGTTCACTCCCCAGTACTTCTGGAAAGGAAAAAAGAGCCCAGCCCAGTGTCTGGATCCACCTTAAAAAGGAAATCTCTAGCCTTCAACTGCTTAGGTTATATGGAAGAGGTTGGGGGTGGGGAAGAATCCAGTCAATACACTTGATCTTTCAAAGCCCGGAATATCCACTCAGATTAGTATTCTTCTTTCAGAAAAGACAAGGGGGCTGGAATTGTAGCTCAGTGGTGCTTGCCTAGTACGAGTGGGGCACAGGGTTCAATCCTCAGCACCATATAAAAATAAATGAATGAAATAAAGGCATTGTGAATCTGTGGCCTAGAATATTTGAAAAAAAAAAAAAAGAAAATAACAAGGGACGGGCTGGGGTTGTAGCTCAGTTGTAGGGTGCTTACCTAGCACTGTGAGGCACTGGGTTCAATCCTCAGCACTATGTAAAAATAAAGATGTTGTGTCCACCTACAACTAAAAAATATATATATTTTTAGTTATAGGTGGACACAACATCTCAACTGCTTAGGTTATATGGAAGAGGTTGGGGTGGGGAAGAATATATATGTAATTTATTTATTTAATTTTTTTAAGGGGCTGGGGTAGTTCGCCCAGCATGTTTGGGGCCCTGGGTTTGATCCTCAGCACCACAAAAAAAAAAACAATAAATAAGATATTGTGTCCAACTACAACTAAAAAATAAATTTTAAAAAGGAAATATTTCCTAGAGTGAAGAGAAGCTAGGGGTTTCCTCTCCCCTAGATAACTATGCCTATCCTCTTCTCCAAGACTGGCATCTTTTGCATTTTCCATTTTAGGGACCCCCACCTGGGCACAATAAAATTTGCCTATTCTTTGACTCATGTTTGCACTGATTTTACTTCTTCTTTTTTTTTTTTTTTTAGTTGGACACAATACCTTTATTTTATTTATTTTTATGTGGTGCTGAGGATCCAACCCAGCGCTCTACTGTTGAGCCCCAGCCCCAGCCCTGATTTTACTTCTTAAGTGTTTTGCAGGGCTAGGATTGTGGCTCAGTGCTAGAGTGCTCGCCTAGCCTGTGTGAGCACTGGGTTCGATCCTCAGCACCACATACACATACACATACAATAAAGATATTGTGTCCAACTAAAACTAAAAAATAAATATATTTTAAAAAAGTGTTTTGCATGTATCCCTACTGCCATTTAGCCCTGCTGTTCAGGCCACAGTCACCTGTTTTCCTAAAATAGTCTCCTAGCTGTGTTTTCCTGTCTTCAGTCTTATCTCCTTCAAGTAAATCCTGCACATTTTGTGGCCAAAGTGATCATTCTGAATGATGCAAAATTGGTCACTCAGTGTTACCGGCACTCCAGGCCAGAGCCTGATGTGGTTGCAAAGGACTGGATTCAGTCATCTGCACACATGAGAAAACAACATAAAAAGGAAAAATGAATTTAATTGTAATTTGACCAAAACTGGGAAGGTAGCTTTCTTCGCCTGCCATACAGTAGCAGTTTTGATTCATAGAAATGAAAGCCAGAAAATGTACATATGTAGATTTAGCTAAGTTGTACTAGTCACACAGTTCCAGTTTCCAATCCTTGCTTGTGTCTTCCCAGACTTTGGGGCCAGTTTCTCAGTTTCCATTCTCAGCATGAGGATTTAAAAAGTAACTTTTGCCAGAAAAGGGAAGTAAAAAACTCATTTAGGGGCTTTTAATTTTAAAGGGACTCTGATTCAACATTGCCTTGCTTCTAGCACTTCAGAGACTGCCCTTTGCCTCAAGGGTAAAGTTCATACTCTTCTTGTTTTTGTTTTTGTTTGTGCTGAAGATAAATCCAAGGCCTTGCATGTGCTAGGCAAATGCTCTATTACTGACCTATATCCCAACCCCCTAAAGTTCACACGCTTAGGAGGCTTAAAAGGCAGGCCTAGAGAGATCAAGCCCTTTCCCAACTTTCTCTCCATCCTCACCAAGAGTATGCTCCACCCATGCTGAATTTAATTCTTGAAACTCCACCTTGTTGCCTTCCCGTGCTATTTCTCTATTAGTTTTTCTATATCTAGTTCTCTCTAGCCTCCTGATCTCAGCAGCCTGAACCAGCACATTTTGATCTTAAAACCAGTGTGTCCAGTTACCTGCTAAAGTCTTCCCTGACATTCCAGATTTTTATGGCTAAGCCCATTTTTGTTCTTTGGGGCATTTATCTCTCTATATTGCATTTGCAGTTTTCTTTGACACTAGGGTATGAAATCCTTGTGGGTAGGGGCCAATTTATCCAGGTCATAATTCTAGTCTTCTAGCCTAATCAGAGTATATTTAGTGAATATAAAAGGAAGAACAAAAATGTTCAGCACATCTTTCTTACTCATTTGACTTTTCGCCCTAATGATGAGGATTTTTTCTGCAGGCAGACAAGTTGTTAAAAGCCTTAAAAGCCCATCTTAAACATGAAGAAAGAAAAGAAAAGAAGAATCAGGTAAGTAATGTTTTTCACCACCACCTAACTAAATTATGTTTACTTACTGAGCAGTTAATAGTAATTAGTGATGATTTAAAACATGCTGTTTTTTTTTTTAACTAGAGATCATTTTTGACAATTGTGCCTGTGACTATCTTTTCATAGTTATTTGTTAAAATGATAAAAGTGTCTTAGGCAGGCATATAAATTGTTAAATAAAGTGTCCCTATACAAACGCAAAAATTAATTACTACTTGCCAAATATTATGAAAGTTAGCATGGGATAAGTAGGGAGGGAACTAAATTTAAAATCAGAAAGACCCAGCTTACATAGCAGTTCTCCTTTCTTGAAAAACTCAAATTCCTTTGTGTGCTGCTAAATTGAGTGTTGCAAAAAGCAAATTAATTAGGTGCTGTGAAAATGACTTATATAACATATAAAACACTGCTGATGGGAGAGTTGTCATGGCTGCTTCATTCCTATAATGAAGACTTGATAAGGCATGACACCTAAATAGATCAGTGGCCAGGATTCTCAACTTGAAATTGGAGGAAATTTAAAAAAGAAAAGTGAAATTGAAGAAAATGTTACAAGGCTTTAATTGGAGCCTTGGTCAACTACTGATAGACAAAAAATTAATTATATATTTAGAAATGAAGGTAAATATAAACATGAACTAAATATTGAACTTTCTCCTCTGTCTTTACAATCTCTGCAAGTCCATATTCCAATTTATAAACATTTGTAAACTTTCAGTATTCTAATTTCCTTTTTCCATGCATGTCCATGTTGTGCTGGGGATAGAGCCATATGCATGCTAAGCAAATACTCTACCACTGAGCTATAGCCCCAGCCATAAGAATTTATTTTGAATTCAGGTATAAGGGCTGGGGGTGTAGCCAAGTGATTCAACTTTTGACTATCATGGACAAGGCCCTGGGTTCCATTCCCAGCACTGCAAGAAAAAAAAAAAAAAAAAAAGGAACTTTAAAAAGTTGCTAGATCTGGTGGTATGGAGCTGTGACTCAGTGGTAGACCACTTGCCACAGGGTTCGATCCTCAGCATCACATAAAGATACATAAACAAAATTAAGGTATTGTATCCATCTACAACTAAAAATATATTAAAAAAAAAAAAAAAAGTTTCTATATCCCTGAGCATGGTGGCACACACCTGTAATCCCAGTGGCTCAGGAGGCTAAGACAGGAGGATCCTGAGTTCAAAGCCAGCCTCAGCAAAAGTGAGGTGCTAAGCAACTCAGTGAGACCCTGTCTCTAAATGAAATATGAAATAGGGCTGGGGATGTGACTCAATGGTTAAGTACTTGATAGACCAAAAATTAAAATGATCTATTTCAAATTCAACATCTTGGGCCATTCCATTTTGAGCAAGGTAAAAGTCAAAATTCAGTTAGATATCAGATTCCTAAGTAATGAATCTGTGAATAAAGACCTTAGGTGGGTAAAAAGACTTGATATACAAGCCTTGGGTAAATCAGTTTATACTGTAAATGGAACATAGTAAATTAATGTTTCTCTTTTCAGGATGAAAGTCAAACTTCTGGATCCTCCAAGGATGAAACTGTGATACAGATTAACAGTCATGAACAAGCCAACAGGGAGCCAATTGGCAATATCACCAAAACGAGGAGGTGCAAGACAGTTCATGGGCACCCTGACTCTCAGGTGAATAGAAGTGTGCAGATTGAACAAAAGCCACCATGTTTGCCAAAATTGGCATTCTTAGCTTTCCTTTTAATTCCCTTATGAGGTCAGGTGGTTGGAAATTCACCATATACTGCAACAGCTGTTCAAAAACACAGACCTGTGTCGGGGCTGCTCATCATTGTACCCCAAACCCTAGCATTTAGGAAGAAATTACTAAGTATTAAATATAGGGCTGGGGCTGTGGCTGAAGCGGTAGCGCGCTTGCCTGGCATGCATGCGGCCCGGGTTCGATCCTCAGCACCACATGCAAACAAAGATGTTGTGTCTGCCAAAAACTAAAAAATAAATATTAAAAAAAAAAAAGTATTAAATGTAAATTAAGTATTTGTTGAATAAATATGAATATTCATTAAGTGACCACTTAAATGAGGTGTTGTAAATAAGAAGGAAAGAGAAACCAACATGGGAGTATGGTTTTAAAGTTCTCTTTCCTAGCTTGCCCTCCCACTGATCACGCTATACTTAATCTTTCAATAGTGTGATTATGTGGCTAGCTAGGGGCTTCCCTCTGTTTTAGTTACTTTTTTTTTTTTTTTTTTTTGGTACTGGAGATTGAACTTAGGGATACTATACCACTGAGCCTCAACCCAGCCCTTTTTATTTTGATATAGGATCTCCCTAAGTTGCTTAGGGCCTTGATAAAGTTCTGAGACTGACCTTGACCTTGGGATCATCTTGTCTCAGGCTCCCAAGTAGTTGGAATCACAAGCATGTACCACCACACCCAGCTATACTTTCATTCAAATGTAACTTTTACCAGACACAGTCCTAATTTCTTATTTTCTGGCTTCACATAGTCCCTTGGTCAGTAGAGTACCTCGGTCTCTTACATTAGTTTATCATTTATAAGAGAACCATTCTTTCCAGTGGTCCCTAATTCCTATTCCCAAATTAACATTCTCATGACACTGGATAAGGCACAAAACCAAATCTACCACTCAGAAGTCTTATTCTTGGGGCTGTGGTTGTAGCTCAGTGGTAGAGTATTTGCCTAGCACGTGTGAGGCACTGGATTCAATTCTCAACACCACATAAAAATAAATGAACGATGGGCTGGGGTTGTAGCTCAGTGATAGTGTGTGCACCTTGCATGTGGAGGGCACGGGTTTGATCCTCAGCACCACATAAAAATAAAATAAAGGTATCCATCTACAACTAAAAAAATATTTTAAAAAATAAATGAATGAATAAGGCTGGGGATATATAGCTCAGTTGGGAAAGTGCTTGCCTTGCATGTATAAGGCCCGGGGTTCAATCCCCAGCACCATAAATAAATATTAAAAAAAAAAAAAAAAAAAGTAACTTTTTTTTTTTAATTCTGCTTTACTCTTTTAACCAACCCCCTTCCCCTCATTATGTAACTATCTTTAGAAGACAGCAATTACTTTTTATTTAAATATGAAATTGTTTATTTCCTTTTAAAATTTGTAGCAGGATCATTCTGAGGTAAAAATGAGTGATGATACTGAATTCCAGAATCAAGAAAAGCAGAAAAACCAGGATCTTGGAACTACTGCAAAAGTTCCTTCTCTGCCAGACCAGAGCCAAGGAGATGATAATGTTGTTTCCTCAGGAAAAAGTGAGATGAATGGTATGACAAGTGACTTTTTTTTTTTTTTTTTAAAGAGAGAGAGAGAGAATTTTTTAATATTTATTTTTTAGTTTTCAGCGGACACAACATCTTTGTTTGTATGTGGTGCTAAGGATCGGACCCGGGCCGCACGCATGCCAGGCGAGCGTGCTACCACTTGAGCCACATCCCCAGCCCAGACAAGTGACTATTTTTTAAAAAGGAAATTGCTGGGGCTGGGGATGTTACTCAGTGGTAGAGTGCTCACCTAGCACATGCAAGATCCTGCGTTCGATCCTCAGCACTACATAAAAATAAAGTTATTGTGTCCAACTACAACTAAAAGTATTTAAAAAAAAAAAAAGGAAATTGCTAGTGGTAAGTGCATATTAATTTCCTAGGATTGCTGTAACAAACTGGGAGGCTTAGAACACAGAAATTTATTTCATAGTTCTGAGAGCTAGAAGTCCAAAATCAATGTATCGGTTATCAGCAGAGCCTTCTGAAACAATGGCTATCTGCCCTGTCTCTTCCTACCTTGTGGCGGCTTGTTGATGCTTGGTATTCCCTGGCCTTCTGCTGCATTTCTCTGGTCTCTGCCTTTATCAACACTTGGCATTCTCTCTTTCTGTCTCTTCTTTAAAAGACACCAATCATACTGGGTTATGATCCACCCACACATCTTCAACTTGATTACATTTGTAAAGACCCCATTTCTCTAGAGGTTATTTAGAAAGCGGTATTAGATACCAAGGGTTAGGGCTTTAACATATCTTTTTTGGGGGGTGTCTAAAGTTCAACCCATAGTACCATGTTATAGAACTTCTAAGTGTTCTGCAATTAAAGCAAAAGTTAGAACCAAATACAGATTTATCAGATCATCTTTACCTTTTTTTCCCCCCCGCCCTCTAACACTAAGAACCAATTCCAGGACCCCAGAATGGTAGGAAGCATTCTACCACTGAGCTATACCCCCAGCTCTAACTGATATAGAAACCAGAATAAGAGGGGTAGCTGGGAAGTTAATGTCTTTTTCATGACAGGAGAGCTCTCATTTAGTCTCATTACCTCCTCTAGCCAAGTACAGAGACCAATTCAAAGACCTGTTTTGCCTCCTCAACCAGCAGGGAGTTGTGAAGTTTACCTTCTAAGTGGCATAGCCTTTTTTACTCTGATAAATTAATATATTCCTAAGTCTAACTTCCTGAAAACCTTTTCCCTAAATTTTCTCAGGTAACAATTTGTTTTAGTAAAACTATAAAACTCAGTTCCTCCACCCCTAATAGCACTTTGTGCTCTCTGTCATTCGTCAGGAAAGCTGCCACTGGCCACAGAGCATCTCAGCATTAGGTTCACCTTGATAAACCTGCCTGGACCTGAGCCTTGCCAGAGAAGGGGTGTAGGGATTGAGAGAGATGATTTCCATTTCTTTTTTCACCAGCCATCTAAATCTGATCCTCAGCCTTCCTATTTTCCCCCAAATTTCAAATGTCTTACTAAACCTAGAAAATTGCAGGAAGAATGGTTTTGATTTAATGGATCTGAGATGAGCCTAGGAGTTTATTGGTTTGTTTTTGTTGTTGTTTTTTGATACCAGGGATTGAACCCAGGGGTCCTTAATCACTGAACCAAACTGAGCCCTTTTTATCCTTTATTTTGAGACAGGGTCTCAATAAATTGCTTAGGGTCTAAGTTGCTAAGGCTGGCTTTGAACCTGCGCTCCTCCTGCCTTGGCCTCCTGAGCCTCTGGGATTACAGGCATGTGCTACTGTGCCCAGCTCTTTTGTTTGTTTTACTTATTTATTTATTTTTTTGTTTGGTTGGGGGGTGGTTTACTAGGGATTGAACCCAGGTCCTTCATAATGCTAAGCATGCACTCTGCCACTGAGCAACACGTCCAGCCCAATTTTTAACAAGCCTCCCCAGATCATTTTGATGCATGTGCCTTATAGCCCATTTTTAAAATCATGATATAAAGCAAAATTTTAAGAAATGACAAGAGTTGGGGCTGGAATTATGGCTCAGTGGCAGAGCACTTGCCTCGCACATGTGAGGCACTGGGTTTGATCCTCATCACCATATTAAAAAAATAAAAAAGTAAAGGTATTGTGTCATCTACAAATTAAAAAATAATTTACAAAAAGAAAGAAATGACAGAGTTGGCAGTGAGAGTCTCAGGATCTGGTTTTGGTGGCCTGGAAAAAATGAGGAAGGGTGGGGCACAATGGAACACATCTACAATTTCACTACTTAGGAGGCTGAGACTGGAGGGTCATAATTTCCAGGCCAGCTTTTCTGAAGGTCCCTTTAAATCTTCATTGTCTAAATCCAAAGATACAGAACTAATGAAGGACTTTTTTTCCCCATTAATCACTGTTGACTTAGCAAGACCTTGTCTCAAAATATGAAAATAAGGGACCTAGGGATGTAGCTTAGTAGGTAGACTGCTTGCCTAGCATGCATGAGGGCCTGGGTTCAATAACCAGTCCCATAAATAAATAAATAAATAAATTAAAATGGGCTAGTGCTGTAGCTCAGTGGTAGAATACCCCTAGCTTCAATCCCCAGTTCTTGGGGGTCGGGGGAACAAAATGAAGATGGGCAGTAAGATAGGTTTCTCTGCTGAAACACAGTAGTTTGAAGGTTCTGGGGAGAAGAAATTGTTTTTACTTCTTATTTTGATATAATTTCATATTTAGAGAAAACTTGCAAGAATAGTACTAAGTTTCTATATTCACCCAAATGTTTAACATTTTACCACATTGGCCTTATCCTTCTCTGTGTCTGTATATATACACATATGTTGCATATGGCTTTTTTTCTGAATTGTTTGAGAAGTTGCATATATCTGCCCCTTTACTCCTAAATGTGTGTTTCTTAAACCATAAGAACTTTCTTGCACAAATGTACAAAGAACAAAAGAGTTCATTGAAATAGCTTCATATTCCACATTGTGAACTTTAAGAAACTACCACTTATTAAGTTCTGGTATAATATCAAAGAAAAATAGCCATAATTATCTGAACAGGCTCTTAAAATACTCTTACCTTTTTAACCATACATCTCTGTGAGGCAAGATATTTTCCATACATGCCTCAGACAGAATGGCATATCATAGCATAATGTATGCAGAAGCAGACAAGAAAATCATGGGGTTTTTTGCTTTTTTTTTTTTTTTTTTTTAAGGTACTAGGAATGGAACCAAAGGCCTCATGCATGCTAGGCAAGTGCTCTACCACTAAGCTACATCACTAGGCTCATACATACATTTTTTAGTAAGTTAAAAAATCTTGTGATTCAAATCAACAGAGATTAATGGGGAAAGAAAGTCCTTCATTAGTTCTGTATCTTTGGATTTAGACAATGAAGATTCAAAGGGACCTTCAGAAAGAAAGTCACTCTACACAGATGGGTTTTCCAAACTTGGAAACAATAAAAGAACTACAGTCACTACTCCAAGTAAGTTTATACACAATGAAACATAAGGTAATGAGTGGTTGGTCCACTTTAAACTAATATTGGAAAGGCAGTGGATGGTAGCAGCTAAAAGTTCAGATGCTAGAACCATGATTTATATTTTGCCACTTTTGCTTTCTAGCCTTGAAATCTTGGAGAACTTATTCTCAATAAACCAACTTATTGGTATAAAGTAGAAATAATTATACTATCTATTTCATCAAGTTTATATATATAGATTGAGAATATCACTTTTATTACTGATTACCTAGTACAGTGAATAGCATATAGCAGAGAATTGATAAATATCTGATGAATGAATAGTTCTTCAAGGTACTCGACACAATGTACACTGTATACTAACTTTCTAATAAATATGATGGACTCTTTTTAGACATGTAATTCTTTATCTTGTATTACTGGAACATTGCTTAGTACATAGAATGTGGACTTAGTGTCATGTATTTATAGTTGTTAGAATATTGCTCATCATATACTAGAAGTTCAACAAATATTTATATACATATTTAGAATAGCATAGGGCAGGGGTTAACATTCTACTGTCTGCCTGCCTTTTATCTCTTGAGCTAAGAATGTTTTTCCATATTTATAAAAAGAGTTTAAAAGAAGATGAGATAGAGATTGTACTGTATTTGGCCACAAAGCCAAAAATACTATCTGTCTCTTAACAGAAAAATTGTCAGTCCTTGACATAGAGCTTTCCAAGCATAATAAAATACATATTTGAGGGTCGGGAGTACAGTTTAGTGATACAATGTACACTTAATACTCGTAAGGCCCTGGGTTCAATCTCCAGCACCAAAGGAAGAAAACAAATATCAAACTTGTGATGACTAAATAAAGGTCATTTGATTAATTAGGGAAAAGACAAATCTGTTCTCTTCTTTAAACCAAGATGTCAGGAAAGTGAACAACGGGGAGATTGTGAATGTTTGATAGTTTATAAAATGAATAGGCTTTGCTGTGAGTTTCAAAAATTGAAGTGTTTTAAAATTAAAGATTTAGCAAAAATGATACTGAAGTTAAATGTCAGGGATGCAAGGAGAATAATTATTAACACCAAAAGCAGAAGGAAGGTGAATAAATGGAATTCTATTAATTTTCATATTTGGGGGGGGGGTTCATTCTAGATTTTAAGAAGCTTCATGAGGCTCGTTTTAAGGAAATGGAGTCCATTGATGAATATATTAAGAGAAAAAAGAAACATTTTGAAGACCACAACTCCTTTCATGAACTGAAGGTATGCAGAAAAAACTTCACAGCTTTAATGGGATTAAGCTACTTGGTTTTATTTTAAAAGCATGTAATGCCACAGTTAATACATCCAGCTTTGTATTACTATGCCTGTGGAATAGATTTGTTTGGGTTTAATATATTTTTATCTTGTTATTTTTATTTTGTTTATTTTTTGTGTGTGGGGATTGAACCCAGGGCCTTGCACATGCCAGGAAAGTGCTCTACCACTGAGCTATATCCCCAGCTTTTTTTATATTTTATTTGGAAACAGGGTCTCACTGAGTTGCCAAGGCTGACCTTGAACTTTCAGTCCTTCTGTCAGCCTCCCAGGTACCTGGGATTACAATTACATACCACCACACCCAGTTTAATATACTTTTATCTTAATATTGCTTTCTTCCACTGAGAATTTTCAAAACCCTCTAGAAGAAACATCCTCACTGTGAGGAAGTATTCTACAGTGGCAATGAGTTCTTCTATATTCATTCATAGGTTTTGCCTCACTTTCATTGAGGGTAGACTGCAGCTATCTTCTTTTGCTTCTCTCTCACCTAAAGGAAAATGGGGTGCTGCATAGTGGCTAACCTATGCTAGCAGCTCCTTCAAGGGTCTTTAGTCCAAGCCCTACTGGATTCAGTGAGCCCTTCAAGTAAGAGAAGGTGATGTAGTCAACCCTGAGATTGAGTTAGGAGAATAGTGAATTGAGAGTATCCTAGGAAGTTGATGTTACTGGTATCTGAGGTTAAGGAAGTGCTAGATAGGGGACTGAGAAACATTTATGATTTATATAAATAACAACCTGCCTATTTCTCAAAAGGAATTTAAGGCAGTTTGTGGTATTACACATATCAGAAAACCGTATAAAGTCAATTTAAAAGGGCTGAACATGTGGCTTCAGTAGTAGAGTATTTGCCTAGTGTGTGCAAGGCCTGGGTTCCACCGCAACATTGCAAAAGGAGTGTGGTGGGGGAACAGAAAATGAGCACTATTAGCAAGAACAATGTCTACTGCTATCACTGCTGAGTTTTGAGTTTTCTGGCAACTAGGCCAAAAGAGACACACTGGATTATAAACTTCTTGGTGAAAAACTTAGTTAAAAAAAAAATATATATTTATTTCAACAGTATTTATAAAATGCTGCCAGGCGTGGTGGCATACACCTGTAATCCCTGCAACTCCCAGTGCCTCAGGAAGCTGAGGCAGGAGGATCACAAGTTTGAGGCCAGCCTGGCTAATTTAACAAGACCTTGTCTCAATATAAATAAAAGGATTGGGAATATAGCTTAGTGGTAGAGCACCTCTGGGTTCAATCCCTAGTACCACCAAAAAGAAAAGGGGGGGGAAAATGTTACTTGTTTATCAGACTTTTAGCAAACAACACAGGAGAGATATTCAGTATGTTCATAATTAGCTTTCTTACATATTAGCAAGGGCTAAATTAAAAACTGGCACATGAAGCTCATGCCTATGGCATTACATGAAGACATGCAGCTTCTTTTTTTGCATAGGTGTGAACTGGCTGCAAAGCTGCCTGGAAATGTCACAAATGTCTCTTTACTGTGAAACTGGATCTACTAAATCATTGATTGACAAACTTTCTATTTTATATAGTAGAGATGAGTTAATTTTCTGGGCAAAAGTTAAGGTTGGAACAACTGCCTTGAAATGTGTTGAATGAATTGAGTAGCTTATCTTATTTTTCAGTTTAACTCCAGCCTAATATCCCCATCTGAATGAGTATAGTTCTAAAATTCTACCCTTCATCTCCATTGTTTAGGGAATTGGTCTATTGGATTTGGTATGATCTATTTGAAGACAGGAGAATAAAAAAAAAAACTACAGTGACTTCACCCTAGCTGAGATGAAGTTGCTCTTGGCAGTTAACATGTTTGGGACTTGGTCATTGGATAGTGACGGACAATAGTAAGCATTGATAATCAACCTGATCATAACAAACTTTCTGTGATGTCCATTTAAAAAAAAAAAAAAAGGAGCCTTGGGGGGCGGCTGGGGTTGTGGCTAAGTGGTAGCACACTTGCCTGGCATGCATGAGGTACTGGGTTCAATCCTCAGCACCACATACAAATAAATAAAATAAAGGTCCATCAACAACTTTAAAATATTTTTTAAAAAAAAGGAGCCTTCTTTCATTTAATTTATCAAATGGCCCTGTAGAAATGTCTAAAAACTTATGCATGAAAGTGCTTATTTACTTTGCCAATAGAGGAATTATCAAATTTTTAATTTAATTCAATTCCATACTAGGAATTGAACCCACTGAGCCATACCGCAGCCCTTTTTTGTTTTTTGAGACAAGTTCTCACCAAGTTGCTGAGGCTGGTTTCTAACTTGCCATCCTCCTGACTCAGTCTCCAAAGTCACTGGGATTATATATGCCACCATGCTCAGTTTCTGAAATATCATTTCTTTAGTCATGTGATGTTACATGTTTATATTTATAATTGGCTTTTTTTCTATAGATTTGTCCATTCTTATTTATTTGCTTTAATGGCATGTATTATATATTAAAAATACTTTTCCACACTGGGCAAGATGGCACACACCTATAATCCTAGTTGCTCGGTAGGCTGATGCGGGAGGATGGGAAGTTCAAAGCCAGCCTCAGCAAGAGCGAGACACTAAGCAACTCAGAACCTGTCTCTAAATAAAATACAAAAAAGGGTTGGAGATGTGGTTGACTACCCCTGAGTTTAATCCCTGGTTTCCTGTGCGTCCCCCATCCCCGCCCCCCCCCCCAAAAAAAAAAGACTGGGAATGTAGCTCAGTAGCAGATAGCCTAGGATGCACAAGGCCCTAGTAACACAGAAAATAATTCTTTTAAATGATATAATGGGGAAGGAAAGGATGTCAGGTTGAGTTACAAATGGACATGAAACAGAATAAATGGAGCACTCTTTTGCACTTTGAGAGACCAAACTTTTAAAAGTTATATATTTTTTTCTTCAGAAGCAGCCTGGCAATAAGGGAGGAGTAGTAACTCCAGTTCCTCCGAAAGGAAGACTCTCTGTGACTTGTACACCAATCAGCCAGCAGCGCTCAAAAGGCCAATCACATGGCCCTGCAAGTCGGAGCACTAGGTATCTGAAGGGGTCAGTCAAGCACTCTCCTCTCTCAGCAGCTAAAATGAGTGTCAGGTAAAGAGGTTGTTCCAAAATTTAATCAGGGGTAAGATTTCAATTGGATTTTATCCAATATGTCCTAATATAGATTAAAAAAATGAGAAAGAGGACCAGGGACAAGAGAAAGATCAGCAGTATTTATAAGTTCTAATCTTAATCTCACAATTGAGTTCAGTTTTGATTAATAAGTAAAGATCAAGCTAGGCACAGTGGCACAAGCCTGTAATCCCAATGGCTTGGGAGGCTAAGGTAGGAGGATCTCAAGTTCAAAGCCAGCCTCAGCAACTTAGTGACGCCTTAAGTAACTTAGCAAGACCCTTTTTCTAAATTTAAAAAAAAATTTAATGGGGCTGGGAATGTGACTCAGTGTTAAGCACCCCTGGGTTCAATCCCTCCTACCAAAAAAAAAAAAGTGAAAATATAATATGAAGTATATGAGAATCTTCATTTTATTACCTTGATATATGCCATCAAAGATGTCGAGAGGAGCTGGGGTTGTGGCTCAGTGTAGAGCACTTGCCTAGCATGTGTGAGGCACTGGGTTCGAACCTAAGCACTGCATATAAATAAATGAATAAAAGTCCATCAACGACTAAAAAAAAATTTTTTTAAATGTCTAGAGAGAAATTTTTCCATTAACTTAAATATGAAAGTGGAACTAGGAGCTCCAATGGTGCAATTGGTTAGCACACAGTACTTGTAAGAGTGAAGCTAAATTCCTACCTCAAGTCTCAATGCAGTAAACTGTAAAATTGACTCTTCCTAAAGTATCCACTAGGCACTGCAGTGTCATAGCCACCTCATGACCCATTAATACCTATATTTTCCATGCCTTTCCTGATATCAAGGTTACCCTTCAACTGTGATCATCCCCACAGGTTAAAATATTTAGGTGCCTTCTAATATTGAAATTTTATTCTCTTCTTTTCATAACAGCAATTGCAGTATCTAATATAGAGTTGTTGCATGTGACTCCCAACATGTGTGATTATCTAACACAGTTTGGGTTTTGTTTTTTGGTTTTTTTTTTTTTTTTTTTTTTTTGGTTTTTTTGTTTGTTTTGTTTTTTGGTTGCTTTGTTTTGTTTTTGCCCTCCTAGGGATAGAACTTAGGGCCTGATGCATTTTATATATATGTATATATATTATTTTTTAAATTGGATTTTCGTTGAATCTGAGACACCATTGATTGAAGACATGTGATGTTTTTTGTATTTTATTAGACACATGGTTTATTTTATAAACCATGAAGAAAAATCACTGCCAGTTAACTATTGACATGTTAACAATTATAAAGCGCTTCCCAATTTCAGAGATGTTAATATGTAGGAAAAGTCTGTATCAGAGAATCACTAAAATACACTTATGGTGATTTCCCATGAGTACAAAATGGACTTATTTATGTACAACTCTAGTGATATTTTTCTAGGAAGACATAATCACTCCTCTGGCAGAGCAGTCTTCTGTCTTTCTGACATCTTATCTCCAGGAGGAGGATGAGAAAGGAAGCCTATCAGATTTCCTGGTGAACTGTATGTAACTTGAGGTCTGCAGGATTATTTGTCCTTTATAATGGCATTGGTAAATACTAGAACACCAAAAGATACAAAAAACATATTTTACAAATAATGGAAGTTAACAAATGATTTGCTTTAGCAATACCCTTTCAAGAACATGTTTTTTATGTAAGAGAAGTTCATTCTAATAACAGTATTTATTGAGCCCCTTTAGCTGCCTAGCAATAGAAAAGTGGTTTTATTTCTAAGCTTGACATAATTTACACTTGCCACAAGCACTCAGGTCTTGTACTCCACTGTCCTGTTTAGGTTTTCAGCTGCTACTAAAGATAATGAGCATAAGCATTCAATGATCAAGACTCCAGCTAGAAAGTCTCCACATGTGACCACATCTGGGAAAACCTCAGAAGGCCATGCTGTGCTGGGGACACCCAATTTAAAGACCAACAGAGGGAATTCTGCTGCAGGTAAAAATCAAAACCAAATCAAACGTCTTTATTGGTTCATCTTTAAACTTCATAAAATTAAGTCTCAAAAAAAAATAAAAAGAAGAGCTGGGGATGTGACTCAGTGGTTAAGTGCTCCTGGGTTCAATCCCTGGGGAAAAAAAAAAAATTCAACCATGATGAATTGTTTTTACTGTTTCAATGATTTGGCTATATGCCAATTTATGTATTTTACTGCTCAAAGGTATGGTTATTTCCAGCTTTAATTATTATGTATAGTATAGATAAGAAAACTCTTGAGCAGGTTTCTTATACATGTGCAAATGTATAGATTAGAAGCAAGACTGCTGAATTCGAGAATATTCATACTTTTCCTGTGCTGGCTGAATTGTACCCATCCATGCTCCTACAGGCAGTATATGACAACCTCCATTATCCCACTTCCTGCTTGCACTGGATATTAACACAACGGTATAGCTTAAATACAGGGTTTTGATCTTTTTTTTTTTTTTTTTTTTTTTTTTAACTAGGTGTTCCTAGATTCTATTGTTCCTTCACAAATACAGGCAAGTGTTGACATTTGGCAATAAACTAGGTACAACTGAGTGGCTCCCCATATGAGAGGAAGTGATTATAAAATGTGCCAGATGTTTGGTACCTAACTATAGCAAAGAGGCTTACTAAATCACACCATTCTGATGTATTTTTAAGTTTTTAGCGGACACAACATCTTTATTTGTATGTGGTGCTGAGGATCGAACCTGGGCCACACGCATGCCAGGCGAGTGCGCTACCGCTTGAGCCACATCCCCAGCCCCTCTGATGTATTTTTAACTTTATGATGGCTGGGGATATAGCTCAGTTGGTAGAGTGCTTGCCTCGCATGCAAAAGGCCCTAGGTTCTATCCCCAGTACCACAAAACAAAAGAAAACAAAAACTTTATGGTACCAAAATTCACATTCTTAAATGATAATAGTCTTTATTAATAACCAGAGTCATGTCACACATTGTGGCAACACCTGTAATCCTAGCAACTCAGAAGGCTGAGGCAAGTTCAAGACCAGCCTCAGCAACTTAGTGAGACCCTATCTTGAAATAAAATATAAAAAGAACCCCAGGGGCTGGGTTTTGTAGCTTAGTGGTAGAATGCTTGCCTAGCACATGTGAGGCACTGGGTTCAATTCTCAGCACTGCATATAAATAAATAAAAATAAAGGTCCATCAACAACTTAAAAAAAAAAAAAAGACCTGGGAATGTAGCTCAGTGGTAGGTGCTACCCCTGGGTTCAATCCCCAGTAACACATATACACACAAACAGCCATGTTAATAACATGTAATCTTTAAAAAGAATATCTACTACTACCACTGAAAAATAACCAAGCTATTTCTTTCTTTTTTTTTTTTTTGGAACTGGGAATTGAACCCAGGGGCACTTAACTACTGAGCCATATCCCAGCCCTTTTTCTTTTTCTTTTCTTGTTTTTCTTTTTCTTTTTTTTTTTTTTTTTTTTTTGGTGAACCAAAAATTTATTTGCTCATTTCTTGCATTTGAAGTACTCTTCAATGACATCCTTGGCCTGAGATTCTTTGCCATAGTCCTTAACAACTACACAACTACAACCAACCACTTTATGGGGGTTTGCCCTCTAGGTCAATTTTACAGAAGCCTACCCATTCTCCTAGTTTCTTGTCATCATCGACCTTAATTAGATTGATTTGGTACTCAGCACAAAGGGCCTCCACCAATTTGACATCATTATAGTTGGATGCAAGCACACAGATGGGCCTGACACCTTTTCCTAGGTTTCCCGTAGAACCGGATGCCATTCGGAACTTTTGTGCTAACACCATGAACTTCATGCTTTCTTCCCTTGGCTGAAGTTTTGTTCCTGTTACAACAACCCACAGTATTGAGACTGATAAAACGTACTTGTGGAAGGCTTTGGCAGCTTCGAGAATTTCATGTGCAAGACCAGCGTGGACGAGGGCGGTCTTCAGCACCTTTTGTAAAGCAGTGTTTACATCCATTACACCTCCAGCAGTAACGCCTTCTTTGGCCATGGCAGTGGGTGGGTTATGGGTGAAGCTGAATCTTGAACAAACCTGAGCCTCCGCGAGACTCTGCAACAGCAGGGAAAGACCCCTTTTTCATTTTTTATTTTGAGATGGGGCCTTGCTAAATTGCAGTCCTCCTGCTTCTGCCTCCCAAATTGCTGGGATTATAGGCATGTGCCACAATGCCTGGCTAACCCAGCTATTTCTTGAAATGGGATTCTAGATTCCTAGCTGATCCCTCGAAATGTCATAACTTCCAAAATACTTGAGGAGCTGTTAATGGGAAACAAAAATCTGAGTGGTTAGATTTCATTATTTTTCCCCCTTTCTCTTTTTTTGGGGGGCACATACTAGGAATTAAATTCAAAGACACTCAACCACTGAGCCACATCCACAGCCCTATTTTGTGTTTTATTTAGAGAGAGGGTCTCACTGAGTTGCTTAGCACCTCACTTTTGCTGAGCCTGGCTTTTAACTCGAGATCCTTCTATCTCAGCCTCTGAACTGCTGGGATCACCACCGTGCAATACCACACCTGGCTTCCTTTTTCCTTTTTGACCCCATATCTATTTCATACTATTCATGTAGATAGTCTTAGCTTGTTCAGGCTGCTATAACAAACCACCACTGACTGGCTTACAAACAACAAAAATTTATTTCTCACAGCTCTGGATGTCAGATCAGGTTGCCTACATGGTCAGATTCTGGTGAAGGCCCCCTTGGAAGGTAGCACACTACTGACTTCTCATTGTATCTCTAGGTGATAGAAAGATAGGAGCTTTGTGAAGTCTCTTTATATGGCATTAAACCCATTCATGACCTGATTATCTCCCAAAGGCCATATATCCTAGTACTAATCATGCAGGCTGGGGATATAGCTCATTGGTAGAGCATTTACCTAACATGAGCAAGGTCCTGGGTTAAAGCCCTAGCTCCACGGAAAAAATAAACATTAATAATGCTGGCATTTTAGGATTTCAATATATGAACCAGGGACACAGAGATACAAACATTCAATCTATTAAAATAGATTTATTTTTAAGACTAAAAAGTGATAATTTGACAAAAACTATAACAGGTCTTTTTTTTATTTCCTAATTAAGTCTTTTGGTATTTTTTGATCGTTTTTAGTTATTACCCCATTCAAGTTAACAACTATGGCAATGCAGACTCCAGTCTCCAATAAGAAACCAGTATTTGATCTCAAAGCAAGTTTGTCTCGTCCCCTCAACTATGAGCCACACAAAGGTATGTGGGAGTATTTGGGGGTTAAGGGCCTATAAAACACTTAAGACAAAACAATCTGGCAGGCACTGTTTCATGTTTGTAATTCCAGTTAGGGAGATCAAAAGTTTGAGACCAGCCTCTGCAATTTATTGAGACCCTGTCTCAAAAAGTAAAAAAAAGCTAGGGATGTAACTCAGTGGTAAAGCACCCCTGGGTTCAACCCCAAATACTGCAAAAATAATCAATTTACATCTGAATTTTTTTTTTAATTATACATATTTATTTGCAATGAGAACACTTTAAAGCTACTTTAAGAATATGTCAACTATAGTCATTAAGTTGTATAACACACATCTCTGACCAAAATTTTATGGCCTTTACCCAACATCTTCCCAAACCCCCCATAACCACCACTCTACTCTGCTTCTGAGTTCAGTTGTTTTAGATTCTGCACTTAAGTGAGAACATGCAGTATTTACCTTTGTCATCTGGCCTGTTTCACTTAGCATAATGTTCTCTAATTCTACCCATGTTGTTGCAAATGATAAGATTTTTTTTTTTTTTTTGGTACCCGGAATTGAACTCGGGGGCACTCGACCACTGAGCCACATCCCCAGTCCTATTTTGTATTTTATTTAGAGAGAGGGTCTCACTGAGTTGCTTAGCGCCTCGCTTTTGCTTAGCGCCTGGCTTTGAACTCGAGATCCTCCTACCTCAGCCTTCCAAGCCGCTAGGATTACAGGCATGAGCCAAAATGCATGTCTATGCCACATTTTCTTTATTCATTCATCTACCTATGGATACTTAGGTTGATTCTATAACTTGGCTATTGCGAACAGTGCTCTGGTGAACATGGGAATGCAGATATCTCTATGATAGATTGATTTCAAATCTTTGGGATACCTAGAAATAGGAATTGCTGAATCTGGTCTCAGTCCTAATGCCAACAAAATATTCCCATTCTATTCTGAATCCATTTTAATAAGTAACGGTTATGACAAAATAGATTAAAATGAATTAATATTAAACCTAATTCGTATGTAATCTTGGGATAAGATACTTGGTTGTAATGGCTTCTTTTAATATGCTAGGTAATTGGATTCAGCATTAAGGGAATTTTTTTTGTACTAAGATTTTTTTCAGTCTGAGCATATAGCTCAATGGTAGAGTATTTGTCTAGCATGCATGAAACTGGCCTTCATCCTCAGCACAGAAAAATGAAAAAAAAATTCTGTAACTTTCTAAGGTTTATAAAAATCACACATTTGTATTTTTTTTTAGTTGTAGATGGACATAATACCTGTATTTATTTATTTATTTATGTGATGCTGAGTATCAAACTCAGGGTCTCACATGTACTGATAAGCTAGTGCTCTACCACTGAGCCACAACCTTAGCCCCACGTTTGTATTTTGCTGTTGTTTGAGTCTCAGATCTTATTATGTTACTCGGGCTGTTCTTGAGTTTATGAGCTAAAAACTATCCTCCTGCCTCAGATTCCAAAGTAGCTGGAAACTATAGGTATGTGACACTGCGCCCAGCACATATTTTTATTTTTAGAGGAAAAATATGATTTGTATTTGTGGAGTGTGAAATGAAAATAAATGACAGAATATACTTTTGGAACATACTGGAAAATGTCTATAAAGCAAAGTATAGACACTGGTAGGAAACACGTAGCTACAAATGAAGACAATAAAGTTGGGAATACAAATAAAAGAATCTCAAAACTGTGTCTTGGTCCTTAACTAGGAAAGCTGAAACCATGGGGGAAATCTAAAGAAAATAATTCTCTGAATGAACATGTGGACAGAGTTACGTTCCATAAGAAAACCTATAAACAACCTCATCTCCAGACCAAGTGAGTACATAATTATCCACTTTTATAATTTTTCTAATTTCAAAAAGACAATAGCCGCACTTAGTAGTGCCTGCTTGTAATCCCAGGCAAGAAGGCTGAGGCTGAGGCTAATTTGTCCAGGCCAAGTTTTAGCCCGGCCTGGACAAATTAGCAAGATGGTGTCTCAAAACATTAAAATAGGACTGGGGATGTAAGCCAGTGATGGAGCACTTACCTAGCATGTGCAAGGCACTGAATTCAGTTCCCACTGCTGCAAAAGCAAAAGAATAAAAACAGTGTACAAAAGCTCCTCTGGGGGATACTGTCAGTAATAGCACGTTTAAGGTTAGAAGTAGAATGTCTTAACCCATTTTGTGTTGCTGTAACAAAATACCTGAGACCAGATACTTTATATAACAGTCTACTCCCTCAAGCCCTAACCCAACTCACTTCCAGGAGATGTGCATTAATTCCAAGGGTGTACCACCTTGACCCAATTACCCCCTCTTAAAGTTTATGCCACCTCTCAATACCATTGTACTGGGGACAAAAACTCTAGCATGTATGTGATCTTTTTTGTGTGTTGTGTTTGTGTGTGTCTGTAGTACTGGGGATCAAACCTAGGGCTTTGTGCACGCAAGGCAAGCACTCTACCAACTGAGCTATATCCCCAGCCCATGTGTGATCCTTTATGTAGGACAAATATCCAAACCATAGCATGGAATCACCTATAAAACTTTCTAGAAGTACCTGAGCTGAGGTCTAGCGTAGCAGATCTCAAATCAGAAGAGTTGGGATGAGACCCAAATATCTGCATTGTTTTAAAGGCTCTACAAGTGTTACAGAATAAGCAGATTCAAAGATTGCTCTTGTATAACCTATCCTCCCAAGCAGTGCTTATGAATATCCCTCCAGACACCAATGCTCAAGCACCCAGGGCACCTGCATATGCAGATAGATAGATGTAAATTCCTCACTCCTCAAGACCCCAGGTTTATGAGGTATGAAGGTCTTATTCAAGAAAAACCCAGTATAGTCCTTACTGACTTCCTTGTGTTTGAAAACCAGGTTAAAACTGGGGCTCATGCTAGGCTTTAGCTGCTCTTGGATGAGTACAGATTCCCTGTCTGGAACTTTCCTATAAATGTGACTCTTGCTTATATCTACCTTCCATGAAGGCTGTTACTAACTGTATTTGTTGTTAAGATAGTTAACATTGCAGAGCATGGTGGTGCATGCCTGTAATCCCAGCAGTTTGGGAGGCTGAGAAGGAGGATCACAAGTTCAAAGCCAGTCTCAACAGTGAGGAACTATTTAGCTCAGTGTGACCCTGTCTCTAAACAAAATACAAAATATGGCTGGGGATGTGGCTCAGTCACCGAGTATCCCCAAGTTCAATCTCTGGTACCCCCCACCAAAAAAAAAAAGATAGTTAACATGGTCCCTGGGCTTTTTATTTCTCTTTGCCTTATCCTCTTTAGAAAAAACAAAAACAAAAAAAAAGCATAGTAGCTTAAGTCAGTAGGCTCTGGTTCTAGTTCTAGCACTTTCACTGGACACTTGTGAGCTTAACCTTTGATTCTGACATCTAGGAATCAAAATTTCTCATTTAAAACAAATTTACAAATTTTAAGGGCTGGGGTTGTGGTTCAGCAGTGGAACATTCGCCTAGCATGTGTGGGACTCTGAGTTTAATCCTCAGCACCACATAAAAAATAAATAGAATAAAGGTATTGTGTCCATCTACAACTCAAAAATAAATATTAAAAAAAATAATAATTTAAGTCAGGCATGGTGGCACAAGCCTGTAATCCCAGGGGCTCTGGAGGCTGAAGCAGGAGGATCACGAGTTCAAAGCCAGCCTCAGCAAAAGGGAGGCACTAAGCAACTCAGTGAGACCTTGTCTCAAAAAAAAAAATACAAAATAGGGCTGGGGATATGGCTCAGTGGTCAAGTGCCCCTGAGTTCAATCCCCCATACCAAACACACACACACACACAAATTTTAAGATATAGGAGTTGAATTCAGTCACTAATGTACCTTCTGATTCCAGTTCCATGCATGATATTAAAATGCTGAGTTAATATTAAAAGGGAAATACCAATTTTTAGCCCTTTAGAACAATGACTAACATTTGTTAGAACTATTTCTAACATTAACAGGTAAGTAGAGAAATGCCCTGTAAGAATCTGTTTTGCATAAATATGCTAGATGTCATTTACATTTTATATTAATCCAACAATAGTTGCTCTGAAGTGCCTGTTTTGGAGCTTAATTAGAACCTACTGTATAACCTGTCCCTCCCCCATAGGGAAGAGCAGCGGAAGAAACAAGAGCAAGAACGAAAGGAGAAGAAAGCAAAGGTTTTGGAAGCTCGAAGGGGCTTCATTATACTTAAAGATGAGTAATTTGTTAATGTCCTATAAATATTCCTTTATTCTGAAATTGTTTTCTGAAATTTTGTAAATATTTTTATACTGTCTTTCCCACTTTCGTCAGAGATCTTTCTCTGTTAACTTTTATTCATAATCTATATAGCATCTATGTGTTTTTTATGTTCTGGCATTCTTTGGAATAGTGTTTATCTTAAGTCCCTGTACAGCCCAGTTTTCTCATGAGACATCTTAGAGCTTAACCTAGATCTTTAATGTCAAGCTTCTTTACTATTTCTAACATTAACAGCCTTGCTGTCCTCTATGCAATAGCATTTACCTGATGAAGCTAGTCATACCACAAGCTTAAGTAGAATTTGAACAATAAAAAGTTAACAATAAGAAAGCTGGGACCAAAAGGCCACCTCTTATCTTCTAACCTACAAAATCTAGCAATCTTGAAACTGGACTAATGGTTGCCCATATGAAAATGTTTATAATAAAGACTTCATGTCATTGCTACCTGTCATTCACTATATCCTTAAAAATAAAATTCTATATCTCATTCTAGCCTTTCATATTTAAAAATAAAAGCTATAAGCATATTTATATATAAAATCTATCAATTTTAGATGGATGGGGGTATAGCTTAGTGATAGAGCATTTGCCTAGCATGTGGCAGGTCCTAGGTTTGAGCCCCAACACACACACCAAAAAAAAAGTGTATTACTGCTTTAAGGATTAAAATGCTGTCACTGTCAAATTTGTATCTTAATAATTTTATGGAACCCGGTGCAGTGGGACACGCCTGTAATCCCAGTGGCCTGGGAGGCTGAGACAGGAGGATCTCAAGTTCAAAGCCAGCCTTAGCAAAAGCTAGGTGTTAAGCAACTCAGTGAGACCCTGTCTCTAAATGAAATACGAAATAGGGCTGAGGATATGGCTCAGTGGTTGAGTGCCCCTGAGTTCAATCCCCAGTACCTCACCCCCAAAAAAAATAATTTATGGAAAAGCCCAGCATTGCTTGGCATCATATTCTTCTTTCTTGCAATAACTACATAGAGCTTCTGTGTTATATACTGCCCAAGAACTTTATAAATAAAAATTTTTTTGTTGTGGTGGTGGATTCTTTTTAGACAAGTCATCCATGATTTGGATGATAACTAAGATCATAAGAGGTTACCTATATCCTTCATACACTTTCCTGGACCACCCACTTCTACCCCAAGAGTAAATTACTATATTCTTCCTTTTTATACTGTCTTTCTGGTCTTTATATTGTCTTACTGGTTTTTACCATAATTATTAGTTTGCATATATGTTCAGAATGTGGCACATGCCTAAAAAAATCAGATTTTCCAACAAGAAACTCCTGGATCATATACACTTCTGAGAATGTAAAATGGTACAACCCCTTTGGAAAAAAATTGCTAACACTTTAAAAAGTTGTATGTCTGTCTACTATGTTATTCAGCCATGGGACTTCTAGTTACTCAAGAAAACTAAAATCATATGTTCCTATAAAAGACTTGTATCTGAATGTTCATGTGAAGTTTTATTTGTAATAACCAAGAATTGGCAACCACTCTAATTTCCATCACAGGTGGAATGGACAAATGGGTTATATCTACACAATGGGAAACTACTTTAGAATTAAAAAAATGGAACTATTGACAAAAAGTGTAACAAATGAATCTATATGATGAGTAAAATAAACCAGACCAAAAAATAAGCATATACTATATGATCCCATTTCTAGAAAACTTTAGGAAGTGCAAACTACAGTGGTCAAAAGGGCTGGGGATGTGGCTAAGTGGTTAAGCACCACTGGGTTCAATCCCTGATACCAAAAAGAAGAAAAGCTATTAACTTTGTATATCATTTATTTGTAATTTTGGCTCTCTTATGGTACTCTGGCTATATATTCATTTCCTACCTTCTAATATGACAAAAATTGATCAAACTGAGTTAATCAGGGCCTTATTTTTAGCATGTCCAATCTCTAATACTTAAAATAACTTTGGAAGCTTTAGAGACAGAAGTCTAGTATCTAGTTTCTCCACTGATCCATCACATCAATAGTCACTATAAAGGAAGAACTAGTAAGGTTCATTTATCTTTGGAGGACAAGCTCTCTAAATCAGGTATCTCATTTCTCAGTGACTTTTATGGCATCTTTATCTTAATATCCTTGAGCAGTTTCCTTTTCTCAAAGATGAATTAGGAAATAAAAGAAACCTGCAAGGAAAGAATGGTAGAAAGCTATCAACAATGATCTCAGAGACTCTCCGCTTTGGAACCTGCCTACTCCTGTAGGAAATGTTCCTAATAGGAACATTCCGACAAAAACATTTGAGTGCCTCTACATCAGTACTTGTATTACATGAGCTAAAGCACAGCTCAGAACCTGGTTTCATGCCTTGTTCCTCTTAAGATGAGGCAAATGCTATTCTTAAGGATTATATACCACCATTCATTGGATATTGACAAATGCTTTATTTTGTCCTGGTGATGTAGCTGTGTGGTAGAGTCCTTGCCTGGCATGTGTGAAGCCCCCAGATCCCCAGCATCACTGTTACTGCTACTATCCATAGTGTAGTCATACAAAACTGCCACATGTTCTTATCTATTTGAAAAGTCTTGGGTTAAGATCTGGAGAATTTTCATAAGCAAATTCTTCTCTGTGGGCTGGATCAGCAAACACACCAATAAAATCTATTTCCAGGAAGAATGGACCATCCACTTTATCAGCCAACGTGAATCCTATAGTGGAGATCTAAATTTAAAATAAGAGAAATTGATTAAAATCTCATATGCTGACATGCTGATGTTATTCCTGAAGTTTTTAAATCGTATGAGCTGATTACTATAACTGGATCTTTGTACCATCAGCCCTTAGCAAGTATACAATAGTTCTCACAGACTGTGGAAAATTATAAGAGAAAGTATAAGAGACTGCTTTTCTTTCCACATTTCTCTTCCTGTTAGATGGTTCCACTTAAGACTTAGAGCAACATGGATGCCCAATGTAGATTCCTTGAAGTTCTTCCAAACTTGTTTTTAAAAGTTAAAATACAAACATAGAAAGAAAGAGGATCATACCAACATTCTTCCAAATAGGAGCTCAGCTCACAGATATGTCCAGATTGGTATTTAATTGAACCTAACAGGTGCCTCTGAGTAGGAATTTTTTTTTTTTTTTTTTTTTTTTAAAGAGAAAGAGAGAGGAGAGAGAGAGAAATTTTTTAATATTTATTTTTTAGTTTTCGGCGGACACAACATCTTTGTTTGTATGTGGTGTTGAGGATCGAACCCGGGCCGCACGCATGCCAGGCCAGCGCGCTACCACTTGCGCCACATCCCCAGCCCATGAGTAGGAATTTTTATCTTTCATCTGCCAGCCGTCCAAATTGGACTGAACTCATGATCACAAGAGTTCTGTTTCATTAAAGATATCATTCTGAGTGAGAAGTATAGGAAAATGTTACCTTGTCAAGCAAAAGCTGGTACTGGGCATCCCGGATTCTTCCTTGATTTGAGAAGAAAAATTTGGAAAAAGGAATCTGAAAGAAGAAACCATTTATTTCATAAATGGAACATAAGTAATTGTGGCATCTGTATGGAGTTGCAACAGTAAGAAAATAGTTTAAATTTTTATATACAGTTATGAGGAGTAGCCAGCCACTTGGATCAAAGGTGATCATTTTTTTAAACTATTATTTGCAGTGCTGGTGTGTTGAATGCAGGGTCTCTCAAATATTAGGCAAGCACTCCACCTCTGAATTATAACCCAGTCCAAAGGCAGAAATTTTTTTAAAATAACTACTAGAAGAAAATAGTGAAAACTTTCTAAGCCAGAAGTCCAAAAGAGTACAAATTAAAATTCTGAGAGCAAAAGACAAAGGATAAACTAGGAAATAATACTGTAACATTTAAGAACAAGAGTGTAATATCCTAAACACAGCTTTTACAAATATCTTAAAAAAGATTACATAAACAAGTGGAAAAACAGATGGGGAGAAATAGGCACACATTTTTACAATTAGTAGGAGGGCGACTTAGTACTACTATTTGAGAGGGCAGCTGGCAATTGTGATAGGAAGTTTCAAATCAGTTCATCTTAATATAGGGAGATTATTCTTTGCAGACTTGACAATCATTTGAACCCATAAAAGGGAATAGTGAAACAAATTAGCAGCATGAGAAACAATGGTAGGGAGATTCTCCATTGCTGGCTTTGAAGATAGTGATAGGAACTTAGATGCTTCTGCAAGGAATGCCAGCAGCATCTAAGAGCTGGGAGCAGCACCCCCTTGACAGCAAGAAAAAACTTGCTGTCTACAATCATAAGGAACTTAATTTGGCTAAGAACCAGAATAACCTCTACAAAGTGCATTCTGCCCACAAGCTACAGAAAGAAACAGCCCTGCTGACTGACACCTTCAGTTCAGCCTTATAAGAACTGAGCATGGGCCAAATGTGGCCTGTAATCTCAGCACTCAGGAAGTTGAGGCTGAAGGATAGCAAGTTCAAGGCCAGCCTGAGCAACTATCACAAAATAAAAAATAAAGGGCTGTGGATAGTTCAGTGATATAGTGCCCTTGGGTACAATCCCCAATTTGAAAAAAAGAAAAAAAAACAGAACTAAGGATGCAACAGTCATACATATTCCAATTTATGACCTACTGATCTATAAATTAATGAGTGTGTTGTTTTAATCTTCTACATTTATAATTTGTTATGTAGTATCAGAAAACTAATTCAATGACATCTAGCAAATTTTGAAATGCCATAACTTTGCCATATCAACTTCACTTTCAGGAATTTATATTACAAATAAGCTCCAAGAAATACATAAAGGTATAGTTTTTTCCTAATAGTAACAACAACAACAACAGCAAAGCTAAATTATGGTATAGCCATACAATTGAATATATGGGCTATTGAAAAAATGAAGTAGATCTATATAGGATACAATTGCTTCACTGCAATATGAAGACCTCTGTGATGTCTTATGAGTAAGAAAACAAGATACAGACAAAATCTGGACTGGGGTATATAGCTCAGTGATATAACATGTGCTTAGTTAGCAGCATGAGGGCCTGGGTTAAAATTCCAACACAAAAGAAAGAAAAAGAAAGGGATAAAATCTATAATATAAGCTTGGTTTTTTGGGTTTTTTCTTAAAGGCCTTATGATGTAGGGGTATAGATCAGTAGTAATGTGTAAGCCTATTATGTGTGAAATTCTGGTGGGTTCAATCCCCAGCACCACCAAAAAAAAAAAAAAATTACTATAAGTAAATACTGAGATCTAAAAACTTGCATGCTAAAAAGTTTAGGGATGAGATGTACTGATATTGACAAAAGATGGATTGAGAAATGAGTAGTAGGAAGAATGGGTAAATAAAATAAAGTGATGAAACAAACACAACCAAATATTTTTTGAAAAAATCCAGGTGGTACATGGTAGCTATCTGGATACTCACTGTAATTTTTTATGTATGTTTGAATATTGTCATTAAAAATGTTAAGGAAAATAACAAAATTATTCATATACAAATATGTGTATGTGTTTTACTTTTTGTTGTTCTTGTTGGTACACCTCAGTCCTTTATATTTGTTATTGTTTTTAATATTTTTGAGATAGGGTCTCGCTAAGTTGCCCAGGCTAATCTTAAACTTGGCAGTCCTCCTACCTCATTCTCCTGAGTATCTGGGATTATAGGCATGTGCTACCATGCTCAGCTTGTTTTTCTTTAGGGGGTTTAGTTTGTCTGTCTGTTTTTGTACTGGAGATTGAACCTAGGGATGCTTTATCCCTGAGCTACATCCTCAGTCCTTTTTATTTTTTATTTTGAGACAGGATCTCACTAAGTTACTAAGGGTCCTGCTAAATTGGTAAGTCTGGCTTTGAACTTGTGATCCTTCTACCTCAGCCTCCAGAGCTGCTAGCATTATAGGCTACTACCACACCCAGCAGCTTATTCTTACATATTAAAAGAAATGTCTTAAACAATATGCCAGAAACTGTTCTTTTCTGGGAAGGAGGCAGAGGAGGTGGAGGCAGAGGGACTTTTAATGTGTACAGGTTGCTTATATCACAGACAAAAAGCCAATAGTTAAAGAATTCCTAGTAATTGAAAATAAAGACCAACTACCTAGCAAAAAAGACATGATCAAGCCAGGCAAGGTGACACTTGCCTATAACTCCCAGCAACTTGGGAGGCTGAGGCAGGAGGATCACAAGTTTGAGGCCAGCCTCAGCAACTTAGCAAGACCCTGTGTCAAAATAAAAATAAAAAGGGTTAGGGATTTAGCTCTGTGGTAAAGCAATCCTGGGTTCAATACCCAGATAGAAAAAAAAAAAAAAGTATTTACCAATTAGTAAACTACCATTTATGATTAATGAAATAAAGAGTGATTTATGTAAGTCTCTTTCCTCTTCCTTCTACCCACTTCATCCCAACGTTCCAAGAAGGATTAGCTACAATGTAACCACAATCTCAAAAGACCTAATTTTCATAAACAGTAAAGACTTATGCTGTTACCTTGACTTCCTGCCAGTAGGGCCCTCCACGGGTGAACATGAAGTAACTGTACATTTGATTTTTCCTTTGGATAAAGTCTGTGTCCTCTTTGATATTCACCATCCAAGGTCGGCCATCCCCACGGATACGGAGATACAGAGTGTTGAACTGGGACCAATCATAAGACTTCTTCTTCTCAAAAGCACCCTAAAGTACAGAAGACATGTTAACTTGACCACATTCTCCACTATTAGCAAAATGTGAGCCATCACCAAGTCAGTAACACCAAAAGGATCCACTAACAATTTTTCATCTTTTTACACTTTGCACCACAAAAAGATAAATCTGGCAATTATTATTTTAGCACAAAATACTGACAGTTGTTTCTAAGGTAATTATGTTCAAGACATGATTGGCATGTAATTGTTTCCATGGGATAAGCATCCACTTGTGTTTGCGAATGGAAAGGAATGAAAGTTTTTTCCTTAGTTCCTTGGAGCAATGGCTTGAGTGGCACATTTTATGAAAACTGCTTTGCCCTATGTCAGAAAACTGGGGAAAACAGAGCTCAAGCTTTAAAGGTGATAATAACAAGAAATACCAGTAACTGGGGCTGGGGTTGTAGCTCAGTGGTAGAGTGCTTGCCTAGCATGTGTGAGGCACTGGGTTCTATTCTTAGCACCACATATAAATAAATAAATTAAAGCTCCATTGACAATTAGAAAAATTAAAAAAAAATACTAATAATTATCAGCCACTGAATACTTACATTAAGTACTTACATGCATACTCACATTTAATCCTCACAAGGGCCCTAAGATAGGAATTACTATTTTACCAATTTCACATATAAATTGAGCACTCAGCTAATAAGCAGTATATCCAGCACACACTTCCAAATCTGCATGCTTAACAACCATCTATACTCTCTTCAAAAATGGAATTCAGATGGGTTGGGGTTGTGGTTCAGCGGCAGAGCGCTCACCTCGCACATGTGAGGCCCTGGGTTCGATCCTCAGCACCACATAAAAATAAATAAAGATGTTGTGACCAACTAAAATTAAAAAAAAAAAAAAAAAAAAATGGAATTCAGAGCCAGGCGCACATGTCTGTAATCCCAGTGGCGTGGGAGGCTGAGTCAGGAGGATCGTGAATTAAAAGCCAGCCTCAGCAATGGTGAGGCATTTAGCAACTCAGTGAGACCCTGTCTCTTAAAAAAATACAAAATATGGCTGGGGAGGTGGCTTAGTGGTTGAGTTCCTCTGGGTTCAGTCACTGGGGCTGGGGATGTGGCTCAGCCACAACAAATAGAACCCAGTGCCTCATACATGCTAGGCAAGCACTCTACCAAAAAAAAAAAAAAAAAAAGGTCAAAGGGACAGGAGTCAACCTGAAAGAACAATACCAAAGCTGGGACTATCTGAGCAACACAGTAATAGCATAGCATTAGATTTCAACCCCAAATGTGGTTCCCTTCTAAATGACTGAAAGAATAAAGTGGGAAGGGGAGAAGAATCAAATTTTCCTTACTGAAGAATTCCAAATAATTTCTGTAGACACTAATCTCTCCAAAAAAGGTTAATCCCTCCTACTACCCACATCATGAATATGGAATGCAGTTAGGAAAAAAAAAAAAAAAAGCAACATTACAGGGGAAATGGTGGGGGGGGGCGGTTACTGAAGATGGAGCCTGGAGCAATTTACCACTGCTACAAACTCAACCCTTTTTAATATTTTTGAGACAGGGTCTCAAAGTTGCTTAGGGCCTTACTAAATTGCTGACACTAGCCTTGAACTTTTTTTTTTGGGGGGGGGGGGTACTAGAGATTGAACCCAAGGCCGCTTAACCACTAAGCCACACCCCCAGCCCTTTTTTGTATTTTATTTAGAAACAGGGTCTTGCTGAGTTGCTTAGGGACTTGCTAAGTCACTAAGGTTGGCTTTGAACTCGTGATTCTCCTGCTTCAACCTCCTGAGTCACCGGTATTACAGACATGTGCCACCATGCGTGGCTTGGCCTTGAATTTCTTTTCTTTCTTTTTTTTTTTTTTTTTGGTACTGGGGATTAAACCTAGGGGCACTCAACCACTGAGCCACATCCCCACTGTCTATTTTGTATTTTTTTAAGAGACAGGGTCTCACTGACCTGCTTAGCACCTTATGTTGCGGAGGCTGGCTTTGAACTCCTGATACTCCTTCTTGCCAAATCACTGGGGTTACAGGTGTGAACCACTGGTGACCTTGAACTTTTTTTTTTTAAGATGGACAGAATACCTTTATTTTATTTATTTTTTAATTTATTTTTATGCGGTGCTGAGGCTTGATCCCAGTGCCTCACACATGCCAGACAGGCGCTCTACCACTGAGCCACAACCCCAGCCATGGCCTTGAACTTTTGATCCTACAGTCTTAACCTCCTGAACTGCTAGGATTACAGGCATGTGCCACCATACCTGGCTAATTCTATGGTATTCTTAAAAACCCAGAACCTCAGTCTAACCAGGAGGAAAATCATCAGAAAGGGCTATTCCACAAAAACATCTGATCAGAACAGGTATTATTTTCCCCATGAAAAATAGCACCCCCATAGTCTCAGCTACTCAGGAGGCTGAAGTAGGAATCACTTGAGCCTAGGAGTTCAAGATCACCCTGGGCAATAGAGTAAAACCTCATCTCAAAAAATATCCCAAAGGGCTGGAAATGTAACTCAGTGGTAGAGCACTTGCCTAGTATCATGTACAAAGCCCTGGTTCAATCCCCAGCACAGAAAAAGAGAGAGAGAGACAGAGAGATACAGACACAAACTGTCACAGACCACACAAAAGAGAATATATAAAAACTCAACTCATGTAATGTACCATCCTGGTACAGATAAAGGATATTATTGGAAAAGGTAGTGAAACCCAAATAGAGTCTGAAACTTAGTTGGTAACAAACTAATGTTAGTTTCTTTTTCATGACAAATGTTGAACAGTAAGATAACGTCGAAAGGAGAAGGTGGATAAGGAGTGGATGGGAACTCTGTGTACTATCTTTGCAATTACAGTTTTTCTATAAATCTAAAAATACAACTATTTTAAAATAAAAAGTCTACTAAAACTGGGCACAGTGGCACACGTCTGTAATCCCAGCAACTTGGGGGGCTGACGCAAAGAGGACCAAAAGTTTGAGGCTGGCCTCAATAATTTAGTGATACCATAAGCATCTTAGTGAGACCCTATCTCAAAATAAAAAATAAAAAGGGCTATGGATATGGTTCAGTCGTAAAATACGTCTGGGTTCAATCCCTAATATTAAAAAAAAAAAAAAGTCTACTAATAAAAAAGTCAGGGTGGAAGGAGGAGAGGGAAGGGGAAAGAGTTGGGGAGTGACACTGGCCAAATTATATTGTTATATTGTGTGCATGTATGAATACTTTTTTTTTTTTTTTTTTTTTTTTAGTGGTGCTGTGGATTGAACCCAGGGCCTTGTACATGCAAGGCAAGCACTCTACCAACTGAGCTATATCCCCAGCCCCTGTATGAATATTTAATAACAAATGTCATCATTATGTACAACTATAATGCACCAATAAAAAAAAAAAAGGTGGGGAAAATAAAAAGGCAGGCATGATGGCACACACGTGTAATCCCAGCAACTCAGGGGGCTGAGACAAGAGGATTCCAGGTTTGAGATCTGCCTCAGCAAGAAGACTTGGACTGGAGATGTAGCTCAGTGGCAGATCACTCACCTCACATGCATGGGGCCCTGGGTTCAATCTCCAACACAAAACAAAACAAACAAACTAGCCAGGCGCAGTGGTACATTCCTGTAATCCCAGCAGCTTAGGAGGCTGAAGCAGGAGGATCACGAGTTCAAAGCAGTCTCAGCAAAAGTGAGTCACTAAGCAACTCAGTGAGACCCTATCTCTAAAGAAAATACAAAATAGGGATGGGGTTGGGGTTCAGTGGTTTAGTGCTCCTGAGTTCAATCCCTGGTACCAAAAAGCAAAACAAAACAAACTTAGCAAGATCCTGTCTCAAAATTAAAAAAAGTAAAAAGGACTGGGAGTGTAGCTCAGTGGTAGAGTACCCCTCAGTTCAATCCCCAGTGCTGCAAAAAAAAAAAAAAAGCCACAGTCTGACCTTATGTCCATTTTAAGGGACCCCCTGGCCACTAAAGGAGTTATGGTCCAAGTCAGAGGAGATACAAACCTCCTCAGATATTTTTCAAATGTCTAACCTCTCAGTATTCCTCAAACAGCAATATTCTTCCCTGGCTTAAAACAATGCCCAGAAATGACTCCTCAGAAATCACTTCCCCCTTGTGCCAAGTACTTATTTATCCCCATATACAGATGAGATGCCCACATATAACATGCCAGGTATGTTCATTTACAGAAAAAAAATCTGTCGTCATAGGTCATGCTATAATAATGTTCACACCAGCTCACTAGAAAACTTTGGCTCCCAAGTCTCACGTACCCTTGGAATCCTGGATATCATTGCACAGTACCCACTTTGGCTACTCTCCCCATCCTGAGGTGGCTCAGAGCTCAGAGTTCCATAGAGCAGTGCACTTTGATTATTCTTGCCCATTTTCAAGAACACTTCACTTCTGCCTCCAATCGTCTTATCAGAAGTGACTATCCACTTATCCAAATCTTCTTTTCCACGGAACTGCCAGACAACCTTGGCTTGTTCTAGCAAGACATCATGCAATGGGCGGCCTTCTGGTCCCACCCAGTGATTCATGATTTCATCCTTCAAACGTCTAAAATGGTCCTTTAATTCATCTTTAATTGCTTTATCAAAATTCATTTCAGGCTTCTCTTCAGGAGAAGTTATATCCAAAGCAACTTCTTTCTGGTGATGTCTTTGCAAACCCTCTTCAGTCCTCCTCTCCTGGGAGGCTCTGCCAGAAGCAGCCACTGGTTTCTGAAGACTATTGGAACAATAGTTTGCAAAGTAAATACCCCAAAATGAATGCAAGGCAGCACTCGGCTTCAGGTAGTTTCTGAGAATATATGTGCCATTCAGGAATTTATGAACCAAAGCCATGGTAAGAAAAAGTCAAAATGTAAATTTCTCCCTAGGTTATCAGAGAAAGACACTTCAGCAATAGCTCAATTCCACCTACAATACAAGAAACATTGGAGAGTTACCACTGTAGCAAATGAATGCATCACAAGTTCAAATTCAATAGAAATCACATATTATAAAATTCATAAGCTTATTTTCTAATTCTACAAACATTTTTGTGCCTTTTATGGGCACAACACTGCTATGCATTCCAAAAAATACCAAGAAGACTAAAAATACAGGCCACAGCTTCATGGAATTGACGATTACCACAAAAATAATTCAAGTATATGACAAAAGCTACCTCAAGAGATAGTGTCAAGTTGTAGATAGACACAATACCTTTATTTTGTTTATTTTTATGTGGTGTCAGGATCGAACCCAGTGCCTCACACCATGCTAGGCAAGCACTCTACCACTGAGCCACAAACCTGGTCCCAAGATACTGTCAATTTTAAGGCAAATTTTTATAGGTTCCAAAAGTAAAATATTCAAATAATTAACTCTAGGATCTGAGCCAATTGACTTTAGAAGTGAGCACTTGATCTATAAAAAGAGAGGCTAGGGCCGGGGATATAGCTCAGTTGGTAGAGTGCTTGTCTCACATGCATAAGGCTCTGGGTTCAATCTCCAGTACCACAAAAAAAAAAAAAGAGAGAGAGAGAGAGGATGTAGTAAGCATTATATATGGAAACAGAAAATATCTACATGACACTTTTGATGAATATTTGAATTGCAATTTCATAGGATTAAAACTAATATGATCTTTTGAGGCCTCCCTTTCCTTAGGAATAGGCTCCTATTTGCCTTGAGAGGTTCTTCTGAGGCAAAAAACACTGTTATATGTGTATTGTAGAAAAATACCAAGATAAATAAAAATGAAGCTGATGATCACCATCAAATGATAGTTTTAAGAAGTTGTCTGATTCAGTAAGTCTGATGCCATTCCCACAAATCTTTTTTTTAAATGTATTTTTAGTTGTAGATGGACACAATACCTTTATTTTTTTATATGGTGTTGAGATTCTAACCCAGTGCCTCACACATGCTAGGTAAGCACTCTACCACTAAGGCACAACCCCAGCCTCCACAAACTCTTAAGTCTAAGGTCCACATTGGTAACCAGGCAATCCTATTAGTCACTATAAAGATAAAACCAAAACAACAATAGCAATAATACTATCACATTTAAATGCCACTCAGTATTTTCAATATAGGGGTATATCCTATTAAATTTTTTTTTTTTTTTTAAGTTTTCGGCAGTCACAACATCTTTGTTTTTGTATGTGGTGCTGAGGATCCAACCGGGCCGCATGCATGCCAGGTGAGCGTGCTACTGCTTGAGCCACATCCCCAGCCCCCGTATATCCTATTTAATCTACAGAATCCTGTAGGACAAATCAGGTAGATAGTTCCTTTCTTTAGGAAACAAACACCAATAAGTCAAATAACTTACCTAAAGTCACAATACTTACCAGAATTGAAATTGGAACTAGAACCCTGGCTTTTAAATCCTTAACCCTGCTAGCTGGACACATTAACAACATAACTTCTATAGTTCTAATAATGTTATCAATTTTGGGGGCCGAGGAAATCTAATAACACAATGTCATTTTCTTTGTCTTTTTCTTGTCCTAGCCCCAGAGATCAGGAAAGCAAACACCAAAACAAGGACCCAACACCTGTAAGAACATAGTGATGAACAATAATCTAAATGGAAACATTAAAAATTTAAAAAAAAAAACAAGGCAGCAAAAATCCAACAATTCGGCTCACTGCATTAGGGGCTTAAGAGTTCACATCAAAACAGCACCCTCATTACTCCATAGAACTTGTCATCCTTCTAGAATGCCCCACTTCCTCACTCTGAACATGAGGTAGGTCACCTTCTCTCTCCTAGAACGCTATTCTTCTCACTCTCCAGGCTTACATCCTTCATTCAGCACCTAGAAGGACCTTTTTTTTTGTACTGGGATTTAACCCAGGGGAGCTCTACCACTCAGCAACTTCCCCAGCACCTCCGCCTTTTTAAATTTTGAGATGTTTAGGGCCTTGCTAAATTGCTGAAGCTGATTTTGAACTTGCAATCCTCCTGCCTCAGCCTCCTGAGTTGCTGGGATTACAGGCATGCACTACCACACCCTGCTCAAATGGCCCTAAGAACAATACTAAGGCTATAGGTATAGCTCAGTGGTACAGTGCTTGGCTAGCATGTGTAAGGTCATGGATTTGACATCCAGCACTGCAAAAGGGAAAAAAAAAATCAACAAAACTGATAATTTCTCTCTTTTTTAAATACTTTATTTTATTTATTCATCTTATGTGGTGCTGAGGATCGAACCCAGTGCCTCACACATGCAAAGCAAGTGCTCTACCACTGAGCTATAACCCAGCCCCTGATAATTTCTCTTAACTGATTAATTAAAACCCTTCATGGGGCTGGGGATGTGGCTCAAGCGGTAGCGCACTCTCCTGGCATGCGTGCGGCCCGGGTTCAATCCTCAGCACCACATACAAACAAAGATGTTGTGTCCGCCAAAAACTAAAAAATAAATATAAAAAAAAAACTTCAATCCCCAGCATGTGCACGTACACACACATACACATAAACTCTTCAGGGCCTCCCTGTAAAGCCCAGGGTCTAACTAAACTCTAACTAAACTCTGCACAGGGTCTAACTAAACTCCTTCAGATTGGGTATCCTCTGCTTATTTCTCAAACCTCACCTCTGGTCACACTCCACTCTGTGTACCAATTAGAGAATACTTGTGGTCTAATAAGTATCCACTGGCACACACTTTTTTTTTTTGGTGGTGGTACTAGAGATTGAACTCAGGTATATTTTATTTTGAGACAGGTTATCACTAAATTGCCTAGACAGGCTTGATCTTGCAATCCTCCTTGCTTTAGCCTCTCAAGTAGCTGGAACTAAAGGCGTGAGCTACCATGCTTCACCAGATTGGCAGTATCTTGAGGGGAAGACTATCTTCATTGTGGCAACTCCAGCTCCCAGTATGACACCTGCCATGTAGGTGACATCTATTATTTGTTGAACATATAACTCTACATTTCTATACCTTGGCCATGAGTGTCTAGGTTCAGAGTCTTATTGTTTTTTTACCAGACCTACATAATTAGCTTTATAAAGGGCTTCTCAAACTTTAAAGGGTCTATGAATTACCTGGGAATTTTGAGAAAATGTAATTGATTCAGTAAAGTATGGGGTAGGGCCTGAGATTCGGCATTCCTAAGAAACTTCCAGATGATACCCTTGTTGGCCCATAGGAAATACATCTTTTAAAAATATTTTTTAGTTGTATTTGGACACAATGCCTTTATTTATTTATTTTTATGTGGTGCTGAGGATCAAACCCAGCACCTCACAAGTGCTAGGTAAGCGCTCTACCACTAAGCCACAACCCCAGTCCCAGGAAACACACTTTTTATGTACCAAACCCCTAATTCATCTCCCTAAGTCTAATCTCTTCTCCTAATTCATCCTTTGTCTGAAAACAATAGGGGTTTTTCTAACTATGATAGCACTCTTTTTACAATACTTAGCAATTCCTTCTAGAAATTTAAACTCCTAAAATGGCACACAAGGCTCTCCAAAATGTGCCCACCTGACCTAACTTCTCATATCCCTGGGCAAAACCCTCAGCTATAATATGACCATCTGAATCATGTCTGAATGCAGCAAAAACATGAACATTGTTCAAACCACAAAAATGAGCAGGGCTGGGGGTGTAGCTCTGTGGGAGAGCGCTTGTCTACTATGTACAAGATTCTGGGCTTGATCCACAGCACAGCAAAAGTTAAAGAAGAAAAACCAAACATTTTACTTTTCAGGCTGTATGAGTGAATGCTGCATCTTGACCAATCATAGCATTAGTCTCACTTCCAGTTTTCTCTCCCAATCATAGAATTACCTCCATCTCCTCACAGAACTCTCCCTAATATCAAGGCTAAATACAGAAAGTCCTTTCTAGAACCCTGTTACTGAGGTGCCCCATGTTTCCCCAGGGTGTGTGTTCTCCCCCTCACAAGAGGTAATAAACCCAACTTACTCAACTACAGGCATGTTCCAAGTAGTCACTGATTGACACTATATTCTTTCTTCATATTCTCCTAAGAATCCATGCATACCTCTCATAGCTTTCACATAACATTAGAATCTTGTTTTTTTGTTTGTTTTTAACTTAACTTTAGAGACTGTGGCTGGAACAGTAATGTTTGTGGAATAAATGAAAACCATATACCGAATTTTTTCACATAAACTAAAAGCATAAGGGAACCAATAAAAATAAAAAGAGGAATTGTGGCTCAGTGGTAGAGTGCTCGCCTAGCATGTGGGAGGCCCTGGGTTTGATCCTCAGAACCACATAAAAATAAATAAAATAAAGGTATTGTGTCCATCTACAACTAAAAAAATAAATATTAAAAAAAAAAAAAAAGAATTGATCTGAGATCCTGAAATAATGAGTAATAAAGTTCCCTCATTGGTCATACTTTTTTTTTTTTTTTTTAGAGAGAGAGACAAAGAGAAAGGGAGAGAGAGAGAGAATTTTTTTTAATATTTATTTTTCTTAGTTTTCGCCAGACACAACATCTTTGTCTGTATGTGGTGCTGAGGATCGAACCCGGGCCACAATCATGCCAGGCGAGCGCGCTACCGCTTGAGCCACATCCCCAGCCCCATAGTTTTGGTTTTTTTTTTTAATATTTATTTTTTAGGTGTAGATGGACACTACACAATATCTTTATTATTATTTTTTTTTAATGTGGTGCTGAAAATCGAACCCAGATCCCGGCGGTGCTAGGCAAGCACTCCCCTGCTGAGCCACAATCCCAGCCCCCCTCATTGGTCATATATGCATGATTTTACCTTACATATTCAGAAATTTATAAAAACAAATGATAAGCCCCATAAAATTGAATTTTTATACAATCAGAAAAACGATTCTTTTAAACTAGGTGTGGCCTATAATCCCAGAAGCTCAGGAGGCTGAGGCAGGAGGATCCAGAGTTCAAAGCCAGTCTCAGCAACAGTGAGATGCTAAGCAACTCAGTAAAATCCTAATAAGGTTCAAAATATGGCTGGGGATGTGGCTCAGTGGTTGAGTAGCCCTGAGTCCAATCCCAGGTACAATCAATCAATCAATCAATCAGGGTGCAGTGGTGCACGTCTGTAATACCAGCAGCTCAGAAGGCTGAGGCAGGAGGATCACTGAGTTGAAAGCCAGCATCAGCATCTTATGAGGCCCTAAGCACCTCAGTGAGACCCTGTCTCTAAAGAAAACACGAAAAAGGGCTGGGAATGTGGCTCACTGATTAAGCTACCCTGGGTTCAATCCCCAGGTTCCAAAAAATAAAATATAAAAATAAAAAGGGCTGGAGATGGAGCTCAGTGGTAGAGTGTCCTAGGCTCAATCTCCAGTACAATAATATTATAACTAACAACACAATACAATAAGATTAATATTATTACAATATTATTATTATTAAAATTATTCTTCTGAACCCCATGCTCAGGCTACAATACTGTTGCAAATTAAAAGGAACCAAAATTGCATATACCCTAATATTTCACATATAAAAATCCACAGACAAGAAATATTGGGGGGAAGGCTTAAAATATTATGTAGGATGATGGAATTGTGTAACATTATTTACCCTGTTTTCCAAACCTTCAGTTGTTACTTCTCCAATAATAGTATAACTTTAGTTACAAATGTTTTGTGGGGATCTTTTGTCAGCACGGGGAAATTGAACCCAGTAGTGCTCTACCACTGAGATACATCCCCAGCCCTTTTTATTTTTTATTTTGAGATAGAGGCTCGCTAAATTGCTGGCCTCGAACATGCCATCCTCCTCCATCAGCCTCTCCAGTCGCTGGGATTACAAGCATGCGCCACCAAGCCTGGCTGTTATTTTTAAGAAGGGGTCTTGCTATGTTGAGCAAGCTGGTTTCAAATTCCTGGGTGCAAGTGATCCTTCCAGCCCAGTCTCCCAAGTAGCTGGAATTACAGGCGAGTGCCAACGTGCCCGGCACTGTTTGCCCTTTGTATTTTCATCTATAAAGTCAAACCTAGTAGCTGGACGACGCCAGGCCGAGGTTAAGGGTGAGTTTGACAACGGAATCCACGCTGCTGGAAGTAAGTTAACATCAGTAAAAACCAGAGCGTACTTACTACCTGCCAGAAACTGTCCTGTTTTTTCATTCACTCTTCACAACTCTGAAGTACTATCGTTATTCCAATTACAGACACGAGGTTCCAAGACTAAATTAACCTAGGTCACACAGTTAGCGGCAAAACTAACTTTGAAGTCCAGACGTTTAGCTCCCGACCCGGGCCCGATATAGCCCAGCCACGGAAAGCTTTCGGTATTGCAGCAGCCTCCCTCAGTCCTCACCTGCAAGGGGTGCGTCGCTCTCCCCTGCCCCAGAGTTCCAACTGCTGTTCAGCGACTGCTCACCTTCCACCAGACTAAGCAAGGTTTCCGCCCGGGTCCTCCACATTTTCCTGCCGGGTTCTCCACTATTCCTGTGACGGTCCATCTGCTTTTTCCTTCCGGAGGCAAACTAGGTGTTTAAACACTAGAGTTCCAGGCAGAGTAGCAAAGGTCCCGCAACAGGACCATCCAAAGTCTTGTATTCCTGTCCCCGGAAAGCCCGGCTTTCACTCTTCCTGATCTTTTCTGCCCTTTGTGAGAGAGGGGAGAATTTAGGGAAGTTTTTCGCTTCTCCTTCCTACATCCCGCTCTTAGGCTGCCAACTCCTCCTGTATCTTTCGAATAGGAGCTAATTATTGCTCTCGTTCGTTCATTCCTCAGGCGCCTAGGTGCCTTAGGGCCTCATCTTCCCCCAATCTCCCAAGAACTGCCTGTGACCTCAGAAAGCTATTTCTGTTGGTTCTGCCCCCTTAGAGACCTCCACGCAAATGTTCGGCAGCCCTTCCCCAATCTCACTCAGTGGGGTCACCCACTTAACTGGACTTTCATACTTCCATTATATATATATTTTTTCCTTTTTCTTTTTTATTGAACCCAGGCATAGCTCCCCCTGAGCTATATCCCCAGCCTTTTTTATTTTTTTATTTTGAGACAGGGTCTTGCTAATTTGCCTAGGGACTCTCAAAATTGATGAGGCTAGCTTTGAACTTGCAATCCTCCTGCCTCAGTCTCCCAAATCACTGGGATTACAGACTTGCACCACCATGCTGGGCCTATACCTTCTTTTGCAGCTTCAAATACAAGTTATATACAGACAATTTAATAAACTTGTTTCCTAAACCCCAGCATTCATTTATAACTGTTGTAGCAATTCCAGGTGTGGGATACACTACCAGCATCTCAAAAATGTCTAAAGCTGAATGTACCACATTTTCACATATTAACTCCTCCTTTTATTGCCCATATTTCTATAATTCCCCACATGCTTCCAAGCTGGAAATCATTGGTTAATATTAGCTCCTGTCCAAAACCTTCACTCACACACCCCAAATCCTCTTGAGTCCTCTTTCCTTTCTTTGCTCTCTCAATCCTTCCTTTCAAACCCAGTGATATCCAATAGTCATTGCCTTTACACAGCCTATAATCAATAGATTGTCCTAATCTGGACATTGGACATGTCTGTTTCCATTTTTTTAATATTATACCTAGCCAGATGTAGTGGCACACAACTGTAATCCCAGTGACTCAGGAGGCTGAGGCAGGAGGATCCCAAGTTCAAAGTGAAACCTCAGCAACTTAGTGAGACCCTATGCAACTTAACAAGACCCTGTCTCAAAAAACCAAAAGGAGTGGGGATGTAATTCAGTGGTAAAGCACCCCTAGGTTCAATCATCAGCACCAAAAAATAAGTAAAATAAAATGTGGCATCCAAAGCTAAATACCATATTCATTTTGGCATCTAGATATGCCATTGCATAAATTCTAAGCCTTCCATGATCTCCTACTCCATCTATCCTATTTATACTTATCTTTAATTTCTCATACCAACTATCAGCCTAAACCACACTCAGTACTCCTCTTAGTGAAGTTAAGGTTTTCTCTGCTCCTCTTTCTGAGAGTTATAGAAAATAATATTCCTACAAGAAAATTCCCCAGGAAAAACAGAAAGACAGTGGGAAAAATGGACAGTGTGATTTGGGAGGAGGGAGAAGAAATTGACCCCAAAATTAAACCTCTCCCAGTACATCCTTTCCCAGTAACAATGGGACCCGAGGGAAAAAGCAAACTTTCATCCCTTCCCAGTTTCATCTCCAGCATCTCCATCAAAGCAAACATTTGCCCCTTCCCAACCAAAAAGGGAGGAGGTGAATAGTGAAACAGTACCCTTTCCCCACTGCAGATGAGTCCTGGAAGGAAAAAAGCAAATAGGTAACAATGGATCCCAGAGGAAGGAAGACAGCAATGAACACCAAGTTGTGAGCTTTTCCCAGTGACAATGAATTTCAAACTTTTTACAACTGCCTTCCTGAGTTAAAATTTTAACCTGCACAATTAGGTCCCAGACTATTCGAACAGCACGTCCACAGTCTCCAATGATTAATTCACCCTCATTGTAAACTAAAAACCCAGACTCCTTCTGTGACCCCAGGGGCCATCTCCATACCCAGAAAATGAGCCCTGCCATGCCTGATCCATTGACTTGAAAGCTTGCTGATCTGAGATTTCCTTCCTGCCTCCTGTCGCTTGTCATTTGTTGCCATTCACTTACACTTTCTTTCTCTGCTCAACTTTATTCTTCTTCTCCATTCCAACCACTTGGTCTCCTATGTTTACATGACCTTCCACATTTCAGCTGATTGATTCAATGGTAGATACCTGATTTGCACTGGGCTAATCTAGTTTTCTTGAGAATTTTCTGAACTAGACATTTTTTTAAAAGTCTTTTTGACCCTGCTGGCTCCTGCTGAGCTTCTTAACTACTTGCTAATATTGTGAAGGAAATTGGTTTGCAGCGGGAGAAAATAAAATCTAGATGCTGATAAAGGCAGAGTTTGAAGGATAAGTGAAAATTCCAATTAGTATTCATGTCGTCTATTTGAGTTATTCCTGAGGTTCAATTCTATTTATGCCACCCCACATAGCTCAGCCATTTGATCTTCCCTTAACTTCTAAACACCAACACATTTATTTTACTTAAATTAATTATTTAGATTTTTACCACTTACAATCAATGGTTAAACTTGAATATATTGTTAAGGATTAGGGTCATCTGTGGATGACAAGATGCTTTTAGAAGTAGCATGGATAAACAGGGTAGTGTGATACACAGCTGTTCTCCCAGTGACTCTGGAGACTGAAGCAGGAGGATCACAATTCCACACCAGTTTCATCAATTTAGCAAGACCCTAAGCAACTTAGCAAGACCCTATTTCTTTCTTTATTTATTTATTTTTAATTTTTTACCTTTATTTTTTTATTTAATTGATTTTATTTTCTTTCAAATACAAGACAGAGGAATGCATTACAATTCTTATTACATATATAGAGCACAATTTTTCATATCTTTGTATATAAAGTATGTTCATGCCAATTCATGTTTTTATACATGTACTTTTTTTTAAAGAGAGAGAGAGAGAGGAGGGAGAGAGAGAGAATCTTTTTTAAAAAATATTTATTTTATTTTTTTAGTTTTCGGCGGACACAACATCTTTGTTTGTATGTGGTGCTGAGGATCGAACCGGGGCAGCGCGCTCGCCTGGCGAGCGCGCTACCACTTGAGCCACATCCCCAGCCCATGTACTTTGTTTTTTGTTTGTTTGGTTTTGCATTACAATTCTTATTACACATATATACCACAATTTTTCATATCTCTGTTTATATATAATAATAATTATATATAAAGTAGGTTGACACCCAATTCGTATCTTCATACATGTACTTTGGATAATGATGTCCATCACATTCCACCATCCTTGCTACTCCCCTGCCTCCTCCCTTTCCCTCCCTCCCCTCTTCCCTATCTAGAATTCATCTATTCCTCCTATGTTCCCCCTCCCTACTCCACTATGAGTCAGCCTCCTTATATCAGAGAAAACATTCGGCATTTGTTTTTTTGAGATTGGCTATTGCAAGACTTGCAAGACCCTATTTCTAAGTAAAAAATGAAAAGGGCCAGGTGAAGTGACACATGTTTGTAATCCTAGTGGCTTGGGAGGCTGAGACAGGAGGATCATGAGTTCAAAGCCTGCCTCTGCAAAAAGCAAGATGCTAAGCAACTCAGTGAGACCCTGTCTCTAAATAAAATACAAAATAGGGCGGAGGATGTGGCTCAGTGGTGGAGTGCCCCTGAGTTCAATCTCCAGTACCTAAATAAATAAATAATAAATAAGAGGGCTTAGGATGCAGCTCAGTGGTAAAGCATCCCTGTATTCCATCCTTGGTACATAGAGGGGAAAAAGTGGAATAAATGGAAGACAAGTTTTTTGGGGGGTGGTCTTTATGTTTGTTTGTTTTTGTACCAGGCATTGAACCCGGGAGTACATAACCACTGTCCCCAGCCTTTTTATATTATATTTAGAGACTGGGTCTCACTGAGTTGCTTAAGCCCTCACTAAATTGCTGAGGCTGGCTTTGAACTCACCATCCTCCTGCCTCAGCCTCCTAAGCTGCTGGGATTACAGGTATGTGCCACTGCACGGGGCTATTTGTGGTTTTATAAAATTTTTAGGATTTTCATTTTTATTTATATGAAATATTGGAATTTTATAGAGATTGCATTGAATCTGTAGATAGGCTTGAGTAGTATGGGCTTTTTATTTGTAACTGAAATATAATAATTGTACATATGTGTAGGATTCAATGTGATATTTTGATACATTTAAAAAAATTTTTTTTAGTTGTCAATGGACCTTTATTTTTATTTATTTACATGTAGTGCTGAGAATCCAACCCAGTGCCTCACAGGTGTTGGGCAAGTGCTCTACCACTGAACCACAACCCCAGCCCTTGATACATTTTAACAATATAAATTCTTCTAATCCTTGAATATGAGATATCTTTACATTTATTTGTGTCTTCTTGAATTTCTTTCATTAGTGTTTTGTTTTTTGGTACCAGGATATTGAATCCATGGCACTTAACCACTGAGCTACATCCCCACCCCTTTTTATTTTTTATTTTGAGACTAGGTCTCATTAAGTTGCTCAGGGCCTCAATAAATTGCTGAGGCTGGTTTTGATCTTGTAATCCTCCTTCCTCAGCCTCAGTAGTGGCTGGGATTACAAGTGTGGGCCACCACAGGCAGCTCATTAGTATTTTATAATTTCCAATGTACAAATCTTTCTTTTGTCTTCTTGGTTAAGTTTATTCCTAAATCGTTTTGTTTTTGTTTTTCCAAGTCTCTGGTTTTATTTCTTTTTGGTATGTGTCCAGAAGTGGAATGGCTGGATCATTAGGTAACTCTTTTCAATTTTTTAGTAACTGCCATACCATTTTCTACAGTGGCTGTACAATTTTATATTTCTATCAACAATGCATAATGGTTCAAATTTCTCCACATCACCCCAACGTTTCTTTTTGTTGTTGTTTCTAATAGTTATTCAAATTGGTGTGAAGTGGTGCCTTATTGTGGCTTTGATTTGCATTACTCTATCATTGGTTGTTAGTTTTTTTCCTTATATATAGGAATCTCCATGAATAATTGTGTGTGTGTGTGTGTGTGTGTGTGTGTTTTGCTGATAGGATTGAACCCAGGGCCTTGTACACAGGAGGCAAGCACTCTACCAATTGAGCTATATCCCCAGTCCCAACTCCATGAATATTTACCATAGTGTGGAAAGGGAGGCCTGAAGGGAATAAACTTTTTCAAATCCAGAAAAAATAATGTGTTGGATGCAGTAACATATGTCTGTAATTCCAACTGTTTCAGAGGCCAAGGCAGGAGGTTTGAAAGTTCCAAGGCCCACCTGGGCAATTTAGAGAGACCCTGTCTCAAAATAAGAAATAAAAAGGGCTGGGGGGTGTGGCTCAGTAGTTAAAACACCCTTGGGTTCAATCCCTGGTACCAAAAAAATAAATAAATAAATAAATAAATAAAAGCAAACAAACAAAGTTTACCAGAGTTGACTGGAGGTTTCTACTCCCTTCTGGGGACCTCCTTGGACCTGATCCAGTAACAGCTTGGGGTACAGTTTCTCCAGTAGAAAATAGATGCTGACCAATAAAAGTTACTGACAGCAGCCTGAGCTGTAGCTTATTTGTGGTAAAAAGGAAATTTTGTTTACATTATAAATGATATAGAATTGAATAATAATACTAGCATGTAACTCAGTTAAAGAGTGTGTATCTAGCATGCACAAGGGCCTGGGTTCAATCCCCACCATCAGACACAAAAAAAAGTAATGATAATGAAAGTAATACATGTCATAATTAGTGGAGGGAAGGAAGACCATGATGGCAACAAAGCCCTTCCTAGGTTCAATCCTCAATACCAAAAAAAAAAAAAAAAAAGTAGCAGCACCTTAATGTAGTTGGGGTTGTGGCTTAGTGGTAGAGCACTTGTCTAGCATGTACAAGGTCCTGGGTTTAATACTCAGCACCACATAAAAATAAATAAATAAAATAAAGGTATTGTGTCCAACTACTTCTAAAAAATAAATATTTTAAAAAATGTATAGCATAATCTGTGGGGTTTTTTTTTTAAAGAAACCCAGAATCTTGCACATGCTGGACAAGTGAGCTACATCCTCAGTCCTTTTAGAAACTTTTGTAAGTGTTCAATAAAGCTAATTGTTATTGTTAAACTCTGGGATAGTGCTCAATGAACACACAATCTAGTATAAGCAAATAATTGCAGCATGTGAAAAGAACTATAGAAGAGGGGCTGGGATTGTGGCTCAGCAGTAGAGCACTCGCCTAGCAAGTGCACACCCTGGGTTCAATCCGCAGCACCACATAAAAATAAATAAAGGTATTGGGTACAACTACAACTAAAAAAATAAATATTAAAAAAAAGAACTATAGAAGAGAGAGGTACTAAGTACAAGTCAGGCCCAGTGAATAGTGTAACGAGCACTTACAGGCCAGTTACTAGGCTTTGCACTCTTTGGGCATTTTCTTTTAATCTTCACGACAATGCCATGAAATGGGTACTGATATGACACCAGTTAGGAAATTAAATATTAGAGTTCTTAAGTAACTTTCTGGTCACAAGCTTGTTGAAACTGGTGAAGTGGTAGATCAGGGATTCATACCACGTGTACCTGCTCTCTATGGGATACGAGCTCATTGTCCACTACTTTGTACTTTATCTGCTCATCTGAGTCAGGGAGCATTTCCTAGATGAACATGAGCTGAGCATTGAAGGACAAGGGGAAAAGCAATCCAGGTGAGGAATCATGTGCGCACAAAAGCATGAAATTATGAAAGGCATTGTATCTGCAGAACTGGAAAAATTCCAGTTAGCATAATTCCTTACTGATCAAACTCACACACAGATTTGTCTTTGACTTCAGCACTTACCATACCATCTTCTCCCCCTCCCCCACCTTGGTACAGGGGATTGAACCAGGAGCACTTAACTACTGAGTCACATTACCCAGCCCTTTTTTGTATTTTATTTAGCAACAGGTACTCACTGAGTTGCTGAGTCTGGCTTTGAACTTGCAATCCTCCTGCCTCAGCCTCCCAACCCAGAGAATACAGGCATGCACCAGTGTACCCAGCCATGCTTCTTCTTAATGAAACACTTCATGAATTTGCATGTCATCTTTGCACAGGGGCTGTGCTAATCTCTGTTTTATTCCAATTTTAGTATATGTGCTGCCAAAGCAAGCACAATTCTGTCTCCTCCTCCTTCTCCTCTTATTTTTGTGGTATGGGAGATGGAAACCAGGGGTGCTCTACAATTGGGCCACATCCCTAGCCATTCTTATTCTTTAAGACAGGATTTTTGTGTGTATGTGTGATATTCCTCTTTTTATTATTCTTTTTTTATATACAAAATATACAGTAGAGTTTATTTTGAAATATTATACAAACATAGAATAAGTATAACTTGTTCCAATTAGGATCCCATTATTGTGGTTGTATATGATGTGGAGTTAACATTGGTCCTTTATTTATATATGAGGATAGGAAAGATATGTCTGACTCATCCTACTGTCTTTCCTATTACCATTCCCCTTCCCTTCCCTTCATTCCCCTTTGTCTAGTCCAATGAACTTCTAATCTTCCCTTCCCTTGTTGTGGGTTAGCATCCAAGACAGGATCTTTCTAAGTTGCTAAGGCTGGCTTTGAACTTTTTATCATTATAACTAATAATATATAGCTCAGATGTGTGACCTCCAAAACTAGTGATTTTTATAAAACTAAAAGCAAGTAACTAAGGGGGAAGATTGGAGCTCAGAATCAGAGAAGTAGAAAGTACAAAGCATTGTTTAGTATAAGTGAGATTAGGCCAGCTGTGTTTGTTGGCAGGTAATTATCAAAGTTAGAATACTGTCTTCTCATGGAGTCTTGGAGACTGAAGTCTTATTCTTTTGATGGTTACATTCCTGAGAAATGACTCTCAAGTCCTTGAGAGATGCTTCTGTGCTATGAAGGATACATATTTACAATTATAAGCCTTTTTTTTTCGGGTAAATGCCCAGCAAATGATTGTGGTCCATGGTTTTAGATTTGCAGGAGCATGGCTCTTACAATGAGACTCCACTATTGATTGCTAAGTAGCATTTTCTCTCCTGGTAGTAAAGTAACCTCAAATATTATTAGAGAAACCATTTCTCCACTCTTGGCCATATGATTTAATTCTGAATATAGACCTCGATGTTGTCCTGCCCTGCCCCCCAAATTTGGCAACATACCAATGGACTACTCATGACTCTTTCTATCTTAAATTTTTATCTCATTGTCCTATACGTGAAATCCCTCTTCTTGGTAACCTATATTTGATTGCTTGAAACCCTCTGGGAGTTCTTTTTCAAAGTTAAGTGCAGGCAGGACAGTGACTTGAATCCCTTTTTCCTCATAGTTTCTCCTGATCTTGGTCCTTGGTGTCTTATCATTTCCAATATGCAAAAGAAATTTGAGAAGATCAGTTCATGGTTAGTCAATTCCATTGCTGTGGACCTGAGATAAGGCAGAATATCATGGAGGAAGAGCATGGCAGAGGAAAGTTATTCAGCTCATGGTAGCCAGGAAGCAGAAACAAAGATAGGAACCATTTTTGCAACCTTGAGGAGAGAATCTAGAGTTGCCTGGGTGTGGGTAGGGTGAGATAACAAAGATTAAGGCAGTGGTTGTAGCTCAGTGGTATGGCACTTGCCTCACATGTGTAAGGTACTGGGTTCAATTCTCAGGACCATAAATAAATAAATAAGTAGATAAAAAAATAAATAATAAAGGTCCATCAACAACTAAAAAAATATTTAATAAAGAGTAAGGCAGGGCTGGGGATATAGCTCAGTTGGTAGAGTGCTTGCCTCACATGCCCAAGGCCCTGGGTTCAATCTCCAGCACCACAAAAAAAAAAAAAAAAAAAGATAAGGCAGAGCCAAAAACAGAAAGAAGCCAGTCTCCTCCTGACAGTGTTTGAGCCACTGAATCAGGCCTTGCCTAAGGCCAGACCTACTTCTGGGCTTTTTAGTCACATGAACCAATAGATTTGTGTGTGTATACACGTGGTCCAAGACTGAACATAGGGCCTCATGTAGGAGATATACCCCAACACCGTCAATACATTATTTTGTTTAAGCCAGAAATACTCTGTTTTTTATTACTATCAGCCAAAACATCCTAACTGGTAAAGTTGTGAAGAAAGAAAATGGAGGGCTGGGGATGTGGCTCAAGTGGTAGCGCGCTCGCCTGGCATGTGTGCTGCCCAGGTTCGATCCTCAGCACCATATACAAACAAAGATGTTGTGTCCGCCGAAAACTAAAAAATAAGTATTAAAGGTCCTGGGCCAAATGTCACCTTCTCAGGGAAACATTTAAAAAAAATGGAACATTATTATGCAAAAAAAAGAGACAAATGCCTGCTGGCTCGGCAGTCAAACACACGCTTAGAACACTGCGTCAGTCCCAGCACACCAAGGTCCCGGCTCCAGGTGGAGAAGGGTCTGAATATCTCCTTCCAAGCCACTGGCTGTCAGAAACTCATTGATGTGGACAATGAACGCAAACTTTGTACTTTTTAAGAGAAGCGTATGGCCACAGAAGTTGCTGCGGATGCTCTGGGTGAAGAATGGAAGGGTTATGTCGTCCGAATCAGTGTGGGAACGACAAACAAGGTTTCCCCATGAAGCAGGGTGTCTTGACCCAAGGCCGTGTTCGCCTACTACTGAGTAAGGGGCACTCATGTTATAGACCCAGGCGAACTGGAGACAGAAAGCGCAAATCTGTTCGAGGTTGCATTGTGGATGCCAATCTGAGCGTTCTCAACTTGGTTATTGTAAAAAAAGGAGAGAAGGATATTCCTGGACTTACTGATACTACTGTACCTCGAAGACTGGGACCCAAAAGAGCTAGTAGAATCCGCAAACTTTTCAATCTCTCTAAGGAAGATGATGTCCACCAATATGTTGTCAGAAAACCCTTAAACAAGGAAGGTAAAAAACCCAGGACCAAAGCACCAAAGATTCAGCGTCTTGTTACTCCACGTATCCTGCAACACAAGCACCTGCGTATTGCTCTGAAGAAACAGCGTTCTAAGAAGAATAAAGAAGAGGCTGCAGAATATGCCAAACTTTTGGCCAAGAGAATGAAAGAAGCCAAAGAAAAACGCCAGGAACAGATTGCCAAGAGACGTAGGCTGTCTTCTCTGAGAGCTTCTACTTCTGAGTCCAGTGAAAAATAAGAATTTTTATCAGTAAGAAATAAATAAGATCAGACCTTCAAAAAAAAAATACACACACACACACACACACATAAAAGAGACAAATGCCAAAGAAATTTTCACTTTTCAGACAAAGGAAATATGCTATAAGGAGCCAGCAGTGAGACTAAAGACACAGAAAATAAAAGCAATAATCAATAGAAGTACCTAATGCTTTTGAGACATAGAAGCATCTGAATGTAGAATATAGGAAGAAATTTAGACAAAAGGGATGCCCACCAGTACCTGGGAAAAAGTAATCAGTCATCAAATATTTGTCCAATGAGTAGATTAATTATTTGGTATCTTCTGAAAACTCCTATATAACGGCAGATAACAGGTTTTTCAAGGCTACATTTTTTTTTTCATCTTTAAACTTTTCATGTCATTCTCAGAGGTTATCTTGGGCTCATCTTTTGGAATAGTTTTTTTTTGGTGGTACTGGGGATTGAACCAAGTGCAGTGCCCATGTTAAACAAATGCTCTACCACTGAGAATGAGCTACATTACCAGTTCAGACTTGAATTTTAACAAGTTTGTAGATGATTTTCACTTGCATTCAAGAATCACTAAATTTGGTTGTAGGAGTGGTATCTTGTTCACCTTTGTTTCTGTAGAAATTCATTCAGTGCCTGGCACAGAAAGCTGGTTTCTCAACTATTTGACATGTGAAATATGTAAGATAGGGAATCCTGTACTATTAAACAAGCCCACAAGTTTGGCCTTTGATAAAGCAAAAATTTATATTGTAGGATTTCTAAGGTAACTGTTGAATACTTGTCAGTTCATTATACATTTCTATTTTCTGTTTATGTTTGAAAATTTCCACAATAAAATTTTTCTAAAGAAATTAAAAATGTGTGATTCCCTGGTATGAGTGGTTTCAAACAGCTGTTACAATCAGCTGTGACATATGTCTCAAGTAATGAGTAAATAATTACACTCAATAATTAAAGTTAGCTGAGCATAGTGATGCATGCCTGTAATCCTAGCAGTCATTTTCCTTTCCATAAATTGAGATCAATCTTGTTCCATTCTCCTTACTTTCCAGTCACTTTAGTTTCATGTTAGTAAATAGATCTCAAAGCCACGTATGATGTTGTACACCTGTAATTTCAGAAATTCAGGAGGCTGAGGCAGGAGGATCACAAGATCAAAGCCAACTTCAGCAACTTGGGCCCTAAGCAATTTGACACTATTTCAAAATAAAAAAAAAGGGCTGGGATGTGGCTCAATGGTTAATCGCCCTGGGTTAAATCCCTGGTACCCTACCCTACCCCACAAAAAATTAAAGTTTAAGACCATGATTCATGACTTTGAAGTGAGATGGGTTCTATCACTTACCAACTAGATGACTTTAGGACCTCTATGTGTCTCAATTTCTGGATGGATAGAGATGTGTTGTCCAGGAAGGAAGGACTTGCTTCCCCAGCTGACAACATTTAGCTCTTAGATACTTTAGAGTCAAGTTGCAGAGTCCTCATGTATAAATTCACACCCTTCCCATGTGGACTACATCTAATGACTAAGGCAGGGCTAAAAAGTTTTCATGTCATTCTCAGAGGTTATCTTGGGCTCATCTTTTGGAATAGTTTTTTTGGTGGTACTGGGGACTGAACCAAGTGCAGGAGTTGGGAGAATAACAAGGACTGCATTCTGAGGGTGCTTATCAAGCCAGGTATGGTGGGGCATGCTTATAATCTCAGCAATTTGGGAGACTAAAACAGGAGAATTCCAAGTTCAGGATCATCCTGAGCAGCAAGACTCTGTCACAAAAGAAAAGTACTGGGGATGTAGCTCAGTGGTAGAGCATCCCTGAGTTTAATCCCCAGCACCACACACACAAAATAAGTCTGGTTATTTCAACTTAATATGGGTCAACTCTGATTTTAGCTTCAGAGTTTCCATGTCACAGATTGACATGATAATCAGGCCCACACTTCAGCTCATCTTCTCTTTCTCTCCCTTCCAAAATTGTTAATCCCAGGGATACTCTCTGATAAACATCCTGCATGCTAATCTCCATCAGAGTCTACTTTTTTTTTTTCCCCTGACACTGATGATTGCACTCTACCTCTCCACTGAGCTACGTCCCCAGCCCTTTTTATTATTTTCTTTTGATCAGGGTCTCTCTAAATTGCCCAGGCTAGGCTTGAACTTGCAATTCTTCCTCCTCAACCTCCTGAATAGCTTGGATTACAGGCATGCACCACTGCATGGCCTGAGTCGGCTTCCTGAGAATGCAATCAGCAACAATTGTTGCCAGGAGTGGTCTGAGAAAATAGGCAATGAAGTTTAGGAGGTAGGCCATCCAAAGATCTACTACAAGATAGTGTAGTGGATCAAGTCAAGATATCGACTATTTCATTGTTGATGAATAGGGTACATAGTATGCCAGTGGAAGGAAATGTACTAGCTGGTGGATATCAGACTTATGAAAAAAAGGGAGTTATAGTAATGATATAGATAGTGGAATTGGGTGGCTGTTACTGAAAGTCAGGTTTGAAAGCCTGGGCCTCCTTAATCACATATAAAGAAGCTTTAAATGTCTACAATCTGGGCTCAGTGGTAGAGTGCTCGCCTAGCATGCATGAGGCACTAAATTCAATCCTCAGCACCACATAAATGTAAAATAAAGACACTGTGTCCACCTAAAACTAAAAAAATAAATATTTTAAAAATATATCTGCAATCTGAGAGAAAGGAAAGTGGAAGTCCAGGATAATCATCAGAGTAGCCTGATTTCCAATAAGGTTGAACTTGCAAGGCAGATCTGTTAAATGAAGGCCAGGGCATTATCTGGGAAATAATGGAATTTGGGATAGGAGTAGTTGGTTAATGCTCCTGAAGAGGTCTCCTTCCCTCACCAGTATTAGGAATTGAACAAATGGTTAGGCAAACATTCTCCAAGTGAGTACATTCTCAGGTCCCTCATTTTTCCTTTTTGTTGTCCTAGGGATGGAACCTATGCTAGGCAAGCATTCTACCACTGAGTTATATCCTCAGACATTTTTTTATGTAGAAAAGGGTCTGGAAAAGTTGCCCAGGCTGGCATTAAACTTGCAATACTCCTGCCTCAGCCTCCAGAATATCTGGGATTACAGTTGTGGACCATCACATCTGGTGCTTGTCTTTCTTGTAGACAGGCCTGTCTCCTGCAAATTGCATGTACAGCCCCCATACACAGCAAATCTGCCTTTACCCTTTGCCCTGGTCACTATACTTATAACCAAGTGAGACACATATTGGGCCTGATAAAAGAGGAAAGAAACTATACCCAAAAAAGCTATAAGAACTAGCAAAGCAGTAATGCCAGGAGTTGGGAGAATAACAAGGACTGCATTCTGAGGGTGCTTATCAAGATAACCAAATTTTTCAGCCAGGTATGGTGGGGCATGCCTGTAATCCCAGTGGTTTGGGAGGCTGAGGCAGGAGGATTGAGTTCAAAGCCAGCCTCAGCAATTTAGTGAGGCCCTAAGCAACTTAGTGAGATCCTATCTTAAATTATATATATGCATGTGTGTGTATATATATATATATATATATATATATATATTTAAAAGATATTATATCCAACTACAACTAAAAATTAAAAAAATAATAAAAATAGATGGACACAATCCCTTTACTTGTTTATTTTTTTATGTGGTGTTGAGGATCAAACCTAGTTCCTCACATGTGGTAGGCAAGCACTTTCTTGAGATACAACATTTATTACCTTGCTAAGGATCCCAAATTTGCAGAATTGCTACTACAGTGGCTATTAAAAGCATGGAAAATTCTACAGCTCATGTGAAGTAAAAAAATATAAATAAAAAAGGCAGAACTGCCAAAACTGATTGTTTATGATTAGAAAGCTTAGAGAAATGAATGTAAGTGAAAAATATAAGGCTAGAAAAATCCGTCAAATGATTGTTTCATGGAAATACCTAGAAGATACACCATTACCAAGGTCATAAAGAAAACATATTGGTAAAAGGTGCACCAGTATCACTAGGAGTTTGATAGTGTTTCTATCATGTGGGTCATGACTAACTACAGGAGAGGTTGTTACAAAGCTAGGCTCACTAATGGCAATGGGGTGATTGGGCCTTCAAATAAGAGGCCAGGTGGCAGTACTTACTGCCAGAAACTAGATAGATGCAATGATTATAATTGGAAGGTTAGAGTGACAGTCAAGGACGCCTGACCCTCAGGGAATTATGGAGATTGTTAGTGGAACAAGGACAGGAAATAGGTCAGAAAATTGACAGCAGGTGCCTCCAGTAAAAAGTTAGCATTTCTTGCCCACTTTCATATCTGAGCCAATTTTCAGATTCTGAACTCAGGTCTTAAAGAGAAAAGGACACCTAAAGGAAGGTCCCTGCAACACCATGGCTGCTGCGACCAGCACCGCCAAACTAGCAGGTTCCAGTGTCTTATGCCTTTGTATAGGACTTTCCCAGCCTCCAAGTATGCCACAGCCATGAAGTCATCAGGGACCCCAATCTCAGACATTGGTCTCCCAGTCACTGTCACCACTCTCCACACATGGCAAATATTCACAGCAATGATTCCCCTAGTCTTTCTGCTAAAGTTCACATACACACATACATTTTTTGGGGGAGTGGGTACTGGGGATTGAACTCAGGTGCTTGACCACTGAGCCACATCCCCAGCCCTAATTTTTTTTGGATTTTATTTAAAGACAGGACCTCATTAAGTTGCTTTGCATCTCACCGTTACTGAGGCTGGCTTTGAATTCATGATCCTCCTCACCACTGCACCTGGCACACACATAAACTTTTTTTCTCTTTTTAGTACTGGGGATTTAACCCAGGGATTGTTGTACCAGTGAGCTAAATCCATAGTCCTTTTTATTTTGAGACAGGGTCTAGCTAAGTTGCTGAGACTGGCTTTGAACTCTCTCTCCTCCTGCTTCAATCTCTCAAGCCACTGGGATTGCAGGCCACCATGCCCAGCTGCTTATTTTTAATTAAAAAAAAATAATATGGTTGTGAGCTGGGCTCAGTGGTGCATGCCTGTAATCCCAGCGGCTCAGGAGGCTGAGGCAAGAGTAGATCATGGTTCAAAGCCAGCCTCAGCAGCGGCGAGGCGCTGAGCAACTCAGTGAGAACCTGTCTCTAAATAAAAAATACAAAATAGGACTGGGGATGTGGCTGAGTGCCCCTGAGTTCAATCCCCAGTACCAAAAAGAGAAAGATATATAGATTGTAGGGAATAGAAAACCAACTCATTTGTTAGTGAACCCATAGTTTTTTTGCCACTTTGCATTTTCTCAAACAACAGATGTAAAAAATTTCTTTTGTCCTCTGGGGTAGCCTGTATAAAAAGGGGTCCTTACAGCATTTTAAATGTACATGCCTTTTGCAATATGTACGACATGAATGTAAGCTCTTGAGAGCAGGGAACTTGTTTTGTTCAGATATGTAACATGTACTTGATAAATACATGTTAAATAAATATTTGCACACAAAGACAATTTTGTTTCAGAAAAGAATACATGGATTTCTTGGAATGACAGAATTTTATATAGTTTTCTTTCCCCTTATACCTTTCTAAGTTGATTTATAATACGAAGAAATCATTTTATGAATAAAAAATCTAGTTTCCAAAACTATTTTAAAATTATGATAAAAATTTATTCTTGGTATAAAAAGTTCAAACAGCACCAAAGACTATAAAGTAAAAAATAAAAATTGGTAGGGGCTGGGGCTGTAGCTCAGTGGTAGAGTGCCCACCTAGCATGTGTGAGTCCCTGGGTTTGATTCTCAGCACCACATAAAAATAAATAGATATTAGAAAAAAAAAAAGAAAAGAAATGTTTAAAAAATAAATAAATTAATTAAATAAAAATTGGGCTGGTGACCTGGCTCATGATAGAACACTTGCCCAGCATGGATGAGGCCCTGGGTTCTCTCCCCAACACTTCAAAACTAAATCTAGGATATGAATCTTAATGTTATATGTCACCATTATGAACCAAAAAAATTTCTTTTAAAGTAAATCTGGGGGGCTGGGGCTGTAGCTCAGTGCCCCTGCCTCTCGTGTGAGGCCCTGGGTTCGATCCTCAGCACCACATAAAAATAAATAAATATACTCTGTACATCTACAACTAAAAAAATTAAAAATTAAAAAAATAATAATAATAAAGTAAATCTGGGACGGGGATGTAGTTCAGTAGTCGAGCACTTGCCAAACACATGCAAGGCTTCAATCCCCAGCACTGCAAAAAATAAACAGAATAAAACAAAAATCCCATCTCTAATCCTTTTTCTCCAACACCTGCTGTACAGTCTCCCTCCTCAAAGTATAATAACAATTATAGCTGACATTTATTTAGTCTTTGCTACTAAGCATTTGAAGCACCCCCTCATCCTGCGCCGCCTTTTTACATGTGCTAACTCATATAAACCTTATAAGACCGTTACGAGTTCATTATTATCATGAATAATGAGAACTCCTTATAGAAATATGAAAATCAAAAGATTTCATCTGGGTACAGTAGTGCTGGCCTATAATCTCTGCAACATGGGAGGCTGAAAAAAGAATGGAACTTCAAGGTCAGCCTGGGCATCTTAGTGAGATTCTGTCTAAAAAAGGGAAGGGATATGGGTTCAACCCCAAGTACAGCAAAACCAAACTAAAACAAATCAACAATTTCATTCAAAGAACATAGCTTTTAAAATTCTAGTCAAGGGGGGCTGGGGATGTGGCTCAAGCGGTAGCGCGCTCGCCTGGCATGCGTGCCTCCTGGGTTCGATCCTCAGCACCACATACAAACAAAGATGTTGTGTCCGCCGATAACTAAAAAATAAATATTAAAATTCTCTCTCTCCCTCTCCCTCTCTCTAACAAAAAAAAAAAAAATTCTAGTCAAGGGCTACTGATTATTTTTTTAAGAAATTCTGTGTATTAACACATTTAGAGTCCTCATAGAAGGGCATAGGCTTTCAGGTGGTTAGAATTGGGAGAGATGCTCTGGTCATTTTCATCTTGGCCATGGGCTCATTCAAAGGTATGCTGGGGGATCAGATGTCTAGTGCTATATTTTAGGGAAAGTCTTCAGGAGTAAAAAGATAGCGGGGCTTTATTTAGGTTATTTCCTTCACCTTAATCCTGAACACCTTTTCAAGTAACAACACAAATTGGATACTGAAGTAAGTATTTATTTCCAAGGACCTCTCTGTGTATGACATAATTTCTTCATTATTTTAAGGCATTTACATTTGTATGTGTAACTTTGTGGAAAAAATAAAATTTATACAGAAAAGGGCAAAGGGGAGTAAGGAAGCAAGAATTCTTTAGCCTTCTCAAAGAACTAATTCCTAAGTTCACTACCAGAATTAATGAATTAATGAGCTCCAACAGTTCTGAGAGCAGTTTCAAATTATTACTTATGCTCTTATATTCTAAGTTCTAAAAAAAAGAAAAAAGAAAAGAAAAATCAATTCTGGAGCTACCTTTTTCATAGTTGACCTCAAACTGAAAAGGTATAAACCGAATTTATTTCTTCCACACAACATCTTCTCTGTTTTTGAACTTTTTTATTTTGATAAAGGGCCCACTTGCCACCAGCTTCCTAAACCAGAATCTGAACATCATCCCTATCTGGGACTTCTTTCTTTTCCCAAGTAATCCTTAGTATAGCATATTAGGCTCCAAACGACAGGAGCTGCATCCTTCCCCCGCCCATCTCCCTAACCACACCTGCTGCTCCGGCTATAAAGAATTTCAGTTCCCGGATCCCAAAGGTTTGTCTTTCTCTCTCTCCGGTTTTGTTTGTTTGTTTGCTTGCTTGTCGGGGATGGGTATCGAACCAAATCGCTGGGCCTTTTCCCACGCAGTTCTCTGCTTGGAACACTCTTCCGTCCATTCTTCTTTTGGGTAACTCAGATGCATTCTTCGGGTCCCAACTTAGCTGTGACTTGGATAGTTCACGTAGGTAGGCTCGGTCCCTCAACCGATGTGCTCGGCAAGTCCCGGCCGACTGTGCTGTCCACTGGGGTAACCCTCGAAGTGGTCTTCCACACTCCATCAGTTTCGGAGAACTAAAAGGATGGATATGCGTGTGCTTTCAGAACGAACTTAGGTCCTTCGGTCTTCAGCCCCTGATAGGTAGGTAGCTGACCGAGCGCGGGCCTGGCAGCCGAGAAACAGCCAAGGTTTCCGGGGCCGGTCCCCGGCAAGACAACGGCAGTGCTCTGCCGGGAAACCATGAATATACGGCCCCGCCTCCCACGGTGCGTCGGGGGTGGGGCAGGGCGGGGCGCCGGGCGCCAGCGAACGGCGTGCGCCTGGCGGGGGGCGGGGTCAGGGGCGGAGCGGAGCGCGCATGCGCGGTCGCCTTTGTGTGGGTCGAGCAGCGGCGGCTTCGGCGGCAGTGGCGGTCCCACTGGCAGGCGGGCAAGAGGGGAGTCCGGGCGGCGTCCGGCGTGGGAGCCGGGGGACCAACATGGTAAAGAAGCGGAAAGGCCGCGTCGTGATCGACTCAGACACGGAGGACAGCGGCAGCGACGAGAACCTGGATCAGGTGAGGGCAGGCCGCGGAGGCGCGGGCCGGCAGAGCAGGAGGGCTGAGTACCCAGCCACTGGAGCCCGGAGCCGGCCGGGCCCGGAGTCTCCTGGCTTGAGCGCCTGACCCGCCCGGTGTCCTGACTGCTGCTGCAACCCGCTTCTTGTCCTACTCGCAGCATCCAAGGCCCTCCGAGTCTAGCCCAGGCCTGGAGACCGAGCACCGAAGACTTGGCGCCTTGGGCGGGGAGGCGGGGCAGGGACCGGGCAGATGGGCCTCGGGCTCTGGGGTACCGAAGGGGGCCACGATCAGATCTACTGGGGCCGCATCGGGGCGGCAGGCTGCAAGCCAAGCGATCCGGGCCTGGAGAGATAGGAAGTATCGCCCGCCAACCCTGGAAGCTGGGAGGTTTTGGAGGAGGTGCAAGGGTAAGCGTGGGGCGATGGGAGGGGGAGAGAGCTGAGAAGGTGCGGACTCAGGAAGATGAAGTTTTTTAGGAAAGGGGTTGTGGACAGAGAGGAAGAACATTGGTAAATGTTCCGAGGAGTTCTGCTTGCTTGGCGAGGAAGTCTTAGCTGTGGGCACGAGTCTGTTTGGCGACTAGGGTCGTTTGTGGTTGAGATGGGTTCCCGTTGGAATGTCAGACCGAAGAAAACACTCTAGGGAGGAGGAAACGGTGGGGCAGCATGGAGGGATTGTGGCCCAGGCATCTTAGATCTTTTGTAAAGCATCCCAGAATTCTTTCTTACTTGAAGATTGTGAAGGAAGCGTTGAAAGTAACTTTTGGCCTTAGTGTCTTGGGGTAGCTTGAACTGTTTATATACTCTAGAAAATACTGTAGGGAGTAAGCGGACCCTTGTAACAGTGCTCTAATGATAGCAAGAGGTACAAAGATGGTTTCCTCCATCTTTTAATGAGCAAATGATATAAAGAAAGAATATGCAAAAGATAATAACTGTATACTTTGAGAGAACATTGAACTTTAGATCTGAAATTTTGAATTCTAAATTGGACTTATGCTGCTTTCTAGCTATGGTCTTAGCTGTAAAATCGTGGTGTTACATCAGTCTTGTCTATCTGATTGTAAGATCAAATGTTTGTAAGAATAATGATGCAAGTATTGTCAGCTTATAATTTTTTTTAATAAATGGTTTCTTGGGAGTCCTTTGTACTAGGCCAGAGATCTAGTACTAAAGTATTTGGGCATAAAAAGGGAGGACTTGTTAAGAAGGAAGGACTGAAAGGTGAAGAGGAACGTTTGTTAAATGGAGGTGGGGAAGTGGGGACTATTAAGGCATAGAAACCTTGTATTGGGCTAGGAATATAGAGAGTAAGTTGAAATTGTTCTCATTGAAAGGCTCCTGGAATCTAAAAAACATACTCTAGGTTATAAAAGTTTGGTTGGTAAGATAATTTTAGGCAGGCAATTAGGAGGATTAGAATGTATTTTTCACTATTTTCTGATCTGCAAGTGTGTTTCTGGTAATAACATCAGCTACCTTAAGGTGAACAGACAGCTTAATTAAGTGCTTTAGTTACATTATCAAGTTTTTTTTCCTTCATTTTAATTTTTTTTTTTTTTTTTTTTTTTTTTTTGCTGTACTAGGATTGAACCCAGGCATACTCTACCACAAAGCTGCATCCCCAGACCTTTTTAATTTTATTTTGAGATAGAATCTCCCTGAATTGCTGGGGCTGGCCTTGAACTTGCAAATCCCTTGCTTTAGCCTCCCAAGTGGCTGTGATTACAGATGTGCACAACCACACCCAGCTTTACATTCTCAAGTTTTCAAGTCATGGTGAAGTTGGAATCATTTTCTCCACTTTACACATGAGGAAAACAGAGCTTGATGAAGTTAAATAATTCTCAAAATTAGTGATAGAATTGGATTTTAATGTAAATCTGTACAAGTATAAGGCCTTTACTCATTCTACTAGACCAACTTAATCTGTTAGTCTTTTAATTTTTCCATATTACAAATGAGAATAATGTTTCATGGCCATTTTCCATGTTGCTAGAATTCATGTTGTAAAGTACACTGACTAGAGGAAATTGGCACATCAGTTTGAAAGATTATTATTATTTTTTTAATATCTTTTAGTTGCCAATGGATTTTTTTACTTTATTTCTTTATTTATATGTGGTGCTAAGGATCGAACTTAGGGCCTCACACATGCCAGGCCACTGAGCCACAACCTCATCCTTGAAAGATTATTTAGGGGACTTAGTAAAGTACTTTTAAAATATCTGTTTTGAAGATGAATGAACTAAGTTGCAAATTATTCTGTTCTTAGTGGTTTTCCACAGAATTCTGATGAGGTGAGTAGATTGCTTCCATTGGTGGTTGAGATATTTTACCCGATTCACAGAGAGCTTTCTGCAGTAGGAACTGGAGGGGATTGCAGCTTGAAATCTAATTCTAAATATCTATTTATAAAAAGAAATTAATGTGAAATTTGTAAGTAATGCTTAATACATTTTAACAGCAATTCCAACTTACCTTTTATTTATTTATTTTTTAGTTGTAGTTGGACACAACACCTTTATTTCACTTGTTTATATTTTTATGTGGTGCTGAGGATTGAACCCAGAGTCTCGATCCTGTAAGGCGAGCACTCTACCGCTAAGCCACAACCCCAGCCCGCCCCAACTTACCTGTAACAACAACTTTTTTTTTTTTAGTACTGAGGATTGAAATCAGGAGCACCTAACCACTGAGCCACATTCCTAGTCTTTTTTTGTATTTTATTTACAGACAGGGTCTCACTGAGTTGCTTAGGGCTTCACTAAATTTCTGAGGCTAACCTTGAACAGGCTTAACCTGCTGTCTCAGCCTTCTGAGCCACTAGGATTACAGGTGTGCACCACTGTACCTGGCCCTTTTAACTTCTTTTTTTTTTAATATTTATTTTTTAGTTATAGTTGGACACAATACATTTATTTTATTTATTTATTTTTGTGTGGTGCTGAGGATCAAACCCAGGGTCTCACATGTGCTAGATGAGCGCTCTGTCGCTGAGCCACAACCCCAGCCCCACTCTAACTTCTTATTGGCATTTTTATTATGAGATGAGAACTAGATCAAAAATCTCTTCTACATCCTAACATGGGTACCAGGGTCTTCTGTCTGTTCCACATTGTGCCAGGTTCTCAGAGGAATCAAAATTCTCAGTCTTCTGGATGTTTTCCCTAGAGGCCTTCATAGAAGTTAACAGCCTGATTTTAGGTTCTTTTTTTTTTTTTTTTTTAATATTTTTATTAGTTATTGATGGATCTTTATTTATTTGTTTATAGAACACAGGGATCACAGGTATGTGCCACACTGTGCCCATTGCCTGTTTTATTTTTTATTTTGAGATATGGTCTGCTAAATTGTTGAGGACCTTACTAAGTTGATGAGGCTGGCCTCAAATGTGTAAGTCACCTGCTTCAGGCTCCTCAGTCTCTAGGATTATAGAGAACGTGGTGCTGAGAATCGAACCCAGTGCTTCCTTGCACATGCTAGGCAAATGCTCTACTACTGAGCCAGAACACAATCAGTACATTCTGGGCCTTTCTTTACCAAAATGTCTTGGGCTGCTCCTTCTAGTTTTAAGTCTTTTTTTTTTTTTTTTTTTTGGTACCAAGGGTTGAACTTAGGGGCACTCAACCACTGAGCCACATCCCCAGCTCGATTTTGTATTTTATTTTAGAGACAGGGTCTCACTGAGTTGCTTAGCACCTTGCTTTTGCTGAGCCTGTCTTTGAACTTGAGATCCTCCTGCCTTAGTCTCCTGAGCTGCTGGGATTATAGGTGTATGCCACTGCGCATGGTTTAGTTCTGAGTCTTTATTGGAGCTTTAACATTATACTTGCTGTCTACTGTGTGATTCTTATAGAAAGAACAAAAACCATAACAAATCTCCAATTGTCTAGTATCAGAGTGACACACTTAGTAAGGATGCCCTTTTTCCCTGAGTTTTCCACATGGAAATCTAAGATATTTTTTCAATAGTACTATATTATCTCCAACTTAGTACTTATTGAAGGTGAAGTGGATGAACCTTCTAGGCTGTTTTTTCCTGGTGGTTGGGGTCAGAAGCCACTGGGTTGATTATTTAAAATGTAGGTTGGGGTGGTTAAGAGGTGTAGCAGCTACCCCAGACCTAATGGATCAGACCCTCAGAGCACATAGAGCCCTAGAGTTTGCATTTATAATAGATAAAGCCCAGGTAACTATGATTTATGTTAATGGCTGAGACTGTTAACTGTCTGTGTGCAAGTTAATCTTTTTAGTAAGACACTGTAAGTAGTTGGTCTCACATAATATGTCCAAATTAAGTGGAGTAGTTTAAAACTTGTTTTAATTTCCAAAGGTTTTTAAAACTCCTAAGTTGAGAATTTGAAGAATTTTCTTTTAGCATGAGACCTGCTAGTGACTCTGTTATTATGTTAGCCATATCCTTTCTCAACATTTTTAAATCGCAAGATAGTTGCCATTGGTGCTCTCTGGGGGAGGGGGGGAGGCTGACTTTGAGGTAAACCTATAGGATTTTTATCATCATTACACATTTGCATAGAGATATTGAATTACTCTTTATGAAAAATATTTATGCAGTGAATTCTATAGAATGAAAAGCACCCAAGATAATAAAGGAAATAATTCTCTATTCAGATCAGTGTTACTTAGTATTTATAAAAGTTTTTTCTACAACATATCCAGCATAGTAGTGCATTCCTGTAATCCTAGCAGATAGGGAGGCTGCCGCAGGAGGATCATAAGTTCCAGGCCAGCCTCAGCAAGTTAGTGAGGCCCTAAGCATCTTGACAAGACCGTGTCTCAAAATAAAAAATAAAAAGTGGTAGGGATATAGTTCAACTATTAAAGCCCGCTTAGGTTCAATCCTATTACCTCCCTCCAAATAAGTTGTGAATACAATAGGGTGGTGACACAGTTCAGTAATAGAGTGCTTGCCTAGCATTCATGAGACCCTGGGTTTGACCCCCAGTGCCACAATAAATAAATAAAATGAACAAAATAAAAAATTAAAAGTTGATATTCTTCATTAAAAAATAAATAAGATATCTCAGCCTGATTGGAGGGTCTGGTTCTTCTTAAACTCAGCCCTGAGGTTAGCTATTTTCACTTCCCATAGCAAGCCATTTAATAAACAAACAAACAAACAAGCAAATGTTACTGTACCTTTCTTTTTTAATTAGTTAATTTAGTTTTTGGTAACGGGAATGAACTCAGGGGCATTCGGCCACTGAGCCACATCCTCAGCCCTATTTTGTATTTTATTTAGAGACAGGGTCTCACTGAGTTGCTTAGGACCTCACAGTTGCTGAGGTTGGCTAAGAACTCTAGATCTTCCTGTCTCAGCGTCCATAGCTGCTGGGATTACAGCTGTACACCACTGCGCCCAGCCCCCCGCCCCTTTTTTAAATGTGTGTGTGTGTGTGTGTGTATATATTTGTCAGTGGAGCTTTATTTTTATTTATTTTTGCATGCAAAGTATGTTCACACCAATTCGTGTCTTCATACATGTACTTTGAATAATGATTTCCCTCACATTCCACCATCATTTCTACCCCATGCCCTCCCCCCACCCTCTGCCCTATCTAGAGTTTGTCTATTCCTTCCATGCTCCCCCTCCCTACCCCAGTATGAATCAGCCTCCTTATATCAGAGAAAACATTTGGGATATATGTGGTGCTGAGAATTGAACCCAGTACTTCACACATGCTAGGCCTGTGTCTTTCTTTAAAAAAAAAAAAAAAAAAAGAAAGAAAGAAAGAAGGTGTATATGGTGGCATATGCCTATAATCCCAACTATTTGGAAGGCAGTTTCAAGATCAGCCTCAGCAACTTAGTGAAACCCTATTTCAAAATAAAAAATAAAAGGGCTGAGCTGGGGATGTAAGTTAGTGGTAAAGTGCCCCTGGATTCAATCCCCAATACAAAAGAAAGAAAGAAAAACTATAGGCACATGGAAAGCTTTATTTCATAGTTTCCTTCCTTATTTAAAATGGTAATTATGTTGTCACATTCTCTTTCTCTGCTTATCAACTTGAAAAAGCAATAATTAAATTTATCTTTGAGAGAATAGGCCCCTAACTATTTTCTAGGATCTCTTTTTAGACATTATGTGTAAAAGGTATTGTTATAAAGTATCCTTTCCCATATAACTTGGGAAATTTAAAATTTGTTTTTCTCATTAGTATAATTATAACTATTAGTATAATAGTCTAATTTTTCTCTTAGTGAGACTAGGTTTTGAAGTCTACAATGAATTGGTGAGAAATCTCATTGTTGTAAGTTTTTAATTTGTATCATAATGTTGCATCTAGTTGGTATAACTCATTTGCTATCTATCTATCTATCTATCTATTTGTTATTTAAAAGAAATGATTAGGGAAGCCTAGCCTGGGTGGCACAAGCCTGAAATCCCAGTGATTTGAGAGGCTGAGGCAAGAGGATGGTAAGTTCCAGGCCTGCCTCAGCAATTCAGCAAGGCTGTGCCTCAAAAAGAAAAGAAAGAGGGGCTGGGGATATAGCTCAGTTGGTAGTGTGCTTGCCTTGCATGGTACAAAGCCTTGGGTTCTATCCCTAGCACTGCCCCCACCCACCCTCCCCCCAACAAAAAGAAAGAGAGAAAGAAAGCAAAGAAATGGTCAAATCTATCTCAGATGCAAGTTCTGTTGGTATATTTGTTGTTCCCTTAGGGTGGAGATCATTTGTCTTTGACCAAATGTGTTAGACAGTGCTAGGCACTAGGGCTATTAGGTGAACAAAATGGAAGAAGGAGCTTAAAGTGGTATGAGAGAGAGAGAGAGATGGAGGAAGGGGACATGTTCAGAGAGTCATTTCCTTAAAACTGCTGTAGTCTGTGAAGGAAGAACAAGGATATTATCTTTGATTAGCAACCCTATAGTAGCCTGATGAAAGTGACATTTAAACTGAAACCTGGAAGAAGAAAAGGAGGTTAGGAGCTTGAAGAGTAAGGAAGGGTGTTGTTGAGTGTTCATGGTTGAGAGACTAACATATAGAAAGAAATGAGGCAGAAAGGACCTAGTACCCTCATGAAACTGAAAGATGCCCAGGGTAAGTGGAACAGCACTAGTTGAAGAGATAGTAGTACAAATGAAACTGCAGAGGTAGCTTCTGTTTTGACTATTTGAGGGTGGAGAAGTCAAGTTTAGTGGGTTACAGCCAACAGTTAAAATAAAAATGAAATTTAATTGAATAGAAAACATTAAGTATGATATACATAGTAAAGATAAAGACTTTAATATGTTTCATGAAACCTGTGTTTCATTAATATATATGTGTGTATATAATGGATCCTGAGGTGTAATTTCTCCTACTGTTGACTGGGTTTAAAAAGAAAGTCTTAAAGCCATTGACAGGACTGTGTTGTTAATGTTAAGGTCTTCTGAGAGTAATAAGAAGGCATTGAGGGATTATAAAATGGAAGAGGTATTCAGATTTGCCATTTTTGTTTTTACAGAATCAGGGTCTCACTATTTTGCCCAGACTGACCTTGAAATACTAGGCTCAAGCTATCCTGCTTAAACCTCCTGAGAGCTGAGTCTACATGCACACACCATGCACAGCTTTTCAAATTTAAACCCCCCACCCCATCCCAGTATTGGAGATTGAACTCAGGGACTGGCACATGCTAGGAAAGCACTCTACCATTGAGTTACACCCCCAGCACTTCCCCCTGCCTCTTTTTTTTTTTTAGTACCATGGGGTACTTAAAACACTGAGCCACATCCCTAGCCCTTTATGTGTGTGTGTGTGTGTTTAGTTGTAGATGGAAATAATAACTTTATTTTTTAATGGATCAAACCCAGTGCCTCAAATGTGCTAAGAAAGCACTCTACCACTGAGCTACAACCTCAGCCCCACCCACTTCAACCCTTGCCCCTTTTTTTTTTTGGTACCAGGGATTAAACCCAGGGGCACTTAACCACTGAGCCACTTTCCCAGCCCTTTTAAAATTTTATTTATTTATTTATATTTAGTTGTCAATGGACATTTTATTTCATTTACTTGCAGTGCTGAGAATCTAACCCAGTTCCTCACACATTGCTAGGCAAGCACTCTAACATACATAGAGCTATGATCCCAGACCCTTTTATTTTATTTTGAGGCAGGGTCTTGCTAAATTGTTTAAGCCTCACCAAGTTGCTGAGACTGGCTTTGAACTTGCAATCCACCTGCTTCAGCCTTCCAAGCCACTGGGATTACAGGCATGTGCCATTGCACCTGCCTTCCATTCTCTTTTTAAATGTAATTTATTTTTTTAATTTTCAGACAGATTCTTGCTAAGTTGCCCAGTCTGGCTTTAAAGTTGCCATCTTCCTCCCAGTAATTAGGATTATAATTATGTGCTGTCATACCTGATTTGCCCCCCCCCCTTTTTTTTTTTTGGTACTAGGGATTGAACTCAGGGACACTCAACCACTGAGCCATATCCCCAGCCCTATTTTTTGTATTTTTTATTTAGAGACAGGGTCTCACTGAGTTGCTTAAGCACCTCACCATTGCTGAGGCTGGCTTTGAACTCAATCTTCCTGTCTCAACCTCCTGAGCTTCTGGGATTACAAGTGTGAGCCACTGTCTCAGACTCCTGAGCTGCTGGGATTACAGGTGTGGGCCACTGTGCCTGGCTTGATTTGCCTTTTTGAAAGCCCACCTAGACTACTTTGTGGAGAGTCATATGGAGAGGGGAAACTAGTTAGTTGGTAGATAAAGGAGTCCAGGTGACAGGTGGTGGAGAACATAAGTATCACTCGAATGTAAGCTCCAAGGGGGTAAATATATTTGTTCACTGCAATATTTCTGGCCCCTAGAACAGTTCATACATATAGCAAGCACTGTGTTGATACCATTGAATGAACAAATACCTGGAGTCGTGTGTTAGTTACATAGATGACATGGTAAAATAAGCTAGACATTATCTTCAATAAATAGAACTAAAAGGACTTAATGACTGGAATGATGGCATAAGAGGTGGTATGAGGGATGAATACCAGACTCTAGAATTAGGAAACTTGGAGAACAGTCCAGATTAGAGTGAACATCATGAATTCATTCTTGGATATGTGGAGTTTAAGTGTATGTGAGATATCCAAGTGGAGATACCAAGTAGGTAGTTGAAAATAATGTCTGCCTGACACAAAAGTAGGCACTTAATAAATAATAATCAAATGCGATAGAAAGTTTCTAACATAAATAAGGAATACTATCAATTTGAGGCTTCTTATTCGGCCTCTCTTGTAATACTGATATCCCTTCTTTAGTTAGCAAGTGTATTAGGAGATGGGAACCAAGTTAAAACAAGTGCTGGGTATGGTGACATATGCCTATAATCCCAGCAGCTCTGGAACCTAAGGCAGGAGGATCACAAGTTAAAAGCCAGCCTCAGCAACTTAGTGAGACCCTAAGCAACTCAGAGAGACCCTGTCTCAAAATAAAAAATAAAAAGGACTAAGGATGTGGCTCAGTGGTTAAGTGCCCCTGGGCTCAATCTCTAGTACCCCCCCCCCACGCCAAGAAAAAACAAACAAGTAACAGTAATGAGTCTCTCCCCTCTATTATTATTATTATATGAAATTTAAAGGGCTGTTAAAATTCCCCTTTGAAATTACTACTTTAGAAGGTTTTTGTACATTCATTGATTTGTTTCTTTTATTATTATTATTAAAAATAGTGCAGTGCTTGTTAAAACAGTTTTGACAATACAGAAATACCTCTCTTTGCCTCATAATGACATAATGGCTCCCTTTCTTACTCATGAAAATTAACCAGTTTCCACTGTTTTAATCATGCTCCTCTAATTGTTTTTATATGAAAAGAAGAATACAAATAAACATCTCATTTTAAACTCTGAATTATTCTTCTTTCCTCAGCACCTCTCAAGTCTTCCCACTTATCTTTGTCTCTGTAGCTACTTACTTTGTCCAGGCCACCACCCACTCTGCTGAGACTGCTACTTCCTCTCTGCACTTGCACCCTGGCCCCTCTAGTCTCTTCATCTGCCTGTCAGAGTACTCTGTTAAAAACCCTTAGTGAATAGGGTTACTCCTCTGCTTCATACCATTTGATGTCTTCTTGCTGCTTTTAAACAACAGTCTTGTTCCTCACCTTGCTTTGTAAATCTGAAAATGATATGATTTTGTCTTACTCTTAACTCACTTCTTTCCATTCTTCCCTTGCCTGCTAAGCTTCAGTTGTACTGCTTCTCTTTCAGTTCTTTGAGTCAGCTGTTATCAGTTTCAGAGTCTTAGCTATCTCATCTGTAGGCGTCTGTCCAGAACACTATACTCTGTTTTTTTCTCTCAAGTTTCTAGTCTGAGCCTAAGTGCCATTACTTCAGAGAAGCCTCCTCAATACCCTCTACTGCAGATAAGCCCCCTACTCATTTTATTTACTTTCTTCTTAGCACCTAGTTTTATCTGTAATTCATTATTTCTCATTTTATTGTCTGTCTCCCACATTTGATTTTAAATTCTATGAGGTCAAGGACCCATGTATCTTTTTTTCACTATTGTCTATCCAGTGCTTGGTATATAGAGGGTACTAGTTAGTAATAAGATGAACATCTGCTCTGGTTTCCCTGTACTGAGGAGTTTCCCAGGATGCCAGGACTTTTAGTGCTAAAACCAGGATAGTCCTAGATAAACCAAGATGTTTGGTCTTCCTAACTGGTATTAATTAATTATGTTAGTTTTTCTTTTTTTAATTTAATTTAATTTTTTACACAAATGGAGCACAACTTTTCATTTCTCTGGTTATACATGATGTAAAGTCATACCATTCGTGCCGTCATACCTGTAATAATGTTTGTCTCATTCAACCATCTCCCCCCAACCCCTCCTCTCCCCTCCCTCTGCCCAATCCAAAGTTCCTTCATTTTTCCCTTGCACCCACTCCCCATTATGGATTAGCATCCATTTACCAGAGTAAACATTTGGCCTTTGGTTTTTTGATGAATTGGCTTACTTCGCTTAGCATGACATTCTCCAACTCCATCTATTTACCTGTAAATGCCATAATTTAATTCTTCTTTAAGGCTGAATAATATTCCACTTGTATATATACCACAGTTTTTTATCAATTCATCTATTGAAGGGCATCTGGGTTGGTTCCACAGTTTAGCTATTGTGAATTAAAGCTGCTATAAACATTGACATTGCTGCATCACTATAGTATGCTGATTTTAAGTCCTTTGGGTATGGACCAAGAAGTGGGCTAACTGGGTCAAATAGTGGTTCCATTCCAAGTTATCTAAGGAACCTCCATACTGCTTTCCAAGGTGGTTGCACCATTTTGCAATCCACCATCAATGAATTAGTACCTTTTCCCCCACATCCTCACCAGCACTTATTGTTGCTTGAATTCTTTTTTTTTAGGTGGGGGGTACCAGGGATTGAACTTAGGGGTACTCAACCACTGAGCCATATCCCAGTCCTATTTTGTATTTTATTTAGAGACAGGGCCTCACTGAGTTGCTAAACGCCTCACCATTGCTGAGGCTGGCTTTCAACTTGTGATTCTCCTGTCTCAACCTCCTAAACTGCTGGGATTACAGGTGTGTGCCACTGCACCTGCTGTTGCTTCAATTCTTGATCACTGCCATTCTGACTAGAGTGAGATGAAATCTTAGAGTAGTTTTGATCGCATTTTTCTAATTGCAATTTTAATTTTTTAAAATTTGTTTTTATTAGTTACACATGACAGTACAATGTTCTTGATATATCATACATTTGAATCAGATGGAATATAATTTCTCTCTCTTTTTTTTTTTTTTTTGGTAGTGTTATTGAGGATTAAACCCAGGGGCCTTGTATCACCAATCTGTATCCCCATCCCTTTTTAATTTTTATTTGCCCAGGCTTCTTCCTTAGCTTCCTGAGTCACTGGAATTTAGAGGCATATACCACTGTGCTTGGCTCATTAGAGTCCCCATTTTGGCTGTCTAGTTTAAATGTGGCTTTTAAGCAGTGTTAATGAAACTGCTCTAGATGTTGCATCTCTACACAGCCATACCTATAATAGGTTGGGCACTGGCATTACTTTACCCAAATGTTTAGTTCAGCTTAAATTTGATATATCATGTAGACATCCCACACTTGTTTCCCAAGATAAGTAGAGAAGGATAAGGTGAAATACAGGTAAATACAGCAGTGAAAGAGATCTACTGGACACGAGAAATGTGGTCTCAGACAGTGCAGTATGGTGGAATGGGCTGCAGGAGAATATTATACATTGATTTATCCCTTAGGCATGGGCCAATTTCAGATTGGCTTCTTTTGAGTACAAGTATTGGATAGATTACCCCTAACAAATCTCTTCAGGTGTGCCTTCTGAAGACCTTTCAGTTTGTACATTGGTTTGTCCAGCTGTTCTTTTTTTTTTTTTTTTTTTTTTTAAATTTTTTTTAAGAGAGTGGGAGAGAGAGAGAGAATTTTTCAATATTTATTTTTTAGTTCTCGGCGGACACAACATCTTTGTTTGTATGTGGTGCTGAGGATCGAACCCGGGCCGCACGCATGCCAGGCGAGCACGCTACCACTTGAGCCACATCCCCAGCCCCTGTCCAGCTGTTCTTAGGGGTCCTCAGTAGTCTATAGGGTTTAAAGAGTGCCCTTGACAGGAGTTCCCCTGGTAGCTTCCTGTACAGTTCTCAAGATGTGGAATGGATATCTTTCAGATTGTTAAGAAGGTTTTTTCAGCTGAGTGTGGTGGTGCATACCTGTAATCCCAGCTGCTTGGGAGGCTGAGGCAGGAGAATGCTGAATTCAAGGCCAAACTAGGCAATTTAACAGGATCCTATCTCAAAACAAAAAGGATCAGTGATGTAGCCCATTGGTAGAGTTCTTGACAAGCATGCCCAGGGGCCTGGCTTCAATCTCCAGCAGTGCAAAAACAAAACAACAACAACAAAAGAAGGACTTTGTTCTCCATACTGTTTTTAATATGATATTTAATGTAGTACAAAAAGAGACTGTGCTCATCAGATGCAAACCTTCACTGATGAAGGAGAGCTATTTGTTAGGTTTTTATTATAGAATGGAACCTCTTAACTGGATGGCAGTACTCATGTCTTATGACTTGAATTTCTATAACTTTTCTCTTTTTTTTAAATATTTATTTTTTAGGTGTAGATGGTCACAACACAATGCCTTTATTTTTATGTGGTGCTGAGGATCGAACCCGGGTCCCGCCCAGGCTAGGCGAGCACTCTACCGCTGAGCCACAATCCCAGCCCCTCAGTAACTTTTCTTAGTTAGGGGTCTCACTGTATTGCCCCGGCCGCTCTCCAGACTTCTGAGATCAAGTGACCCTCCTGCCTCAGCCTTCATGGTGCTGTGTCTTTAGGCAGCCACTGCACCTGGCTAGTTATAGTAATTTTTTTAACATTTTATTTTATTTATTTTTTTGGTGGCACTGGTGATTGAAACCAGGGATACTCTACCATCAAGTTCAGTGGTATTCCCAGCCCTTTTTAAATTTTTTAAAATTTGAGACAGGATCCTACTAAGTTTTCAAAACTAGCCTTAAACTTGTGATTTTCCTACCTCAGCCTCCCAAATTGTTGGGATTATAGGCCTATGCCACCAGGAGCCAGGCTTAGTGACAGTAACTTTTTTTTAGTCATTGATGGACCTTTATTTTAATCATTTATTTATATGTAGTGCTGAGAATGAAACCCAGTGCCTCATACAGAAGGCAAACACTCTACCACTGAGCCACACCACAGCCCCAGTTACAGTAACTTTGAACAAATGTCTATTACCTGTAACAGTTAATGTTTCAGGAAAGGATTTGATTGGGAACTGTATTAGTCAGCTTTTTATTACTATAATGAAGCAGGCTATTTTATGAAAAGAAAAGGTTTATTCAGATTATAATTTTGGAAGCTGGAAGTCCAAACAACATGGCATGGATTCTGGCTACATCACATGGTGAGAGTACATATGTATCTCTATGTATATATTTTCTCCCTCTTCTTATAAAACCACCAGGATTCAATTACAGGGGCTCCACCCAATGACCTAATAACTTTCCCAAAGCTCCACTTCCAGACACCACCACAGTTTGTTTAAGTTTCTATACTCCTTCTCCCTCACTCCCTCTCTCTTTCTCTAAGGTTCTGTGGATCAAACCCATGGCCTTGTGCATGGTAGGCAAGCATTCTACCACTGGAGTTAACACCCCAGCCCAAGGTTCTACCCTCTTAATACCACTAAATAAGACTTCGAGGATTAAACTGTGTGATTCAAGGCAACAAACCATATTCAAACTATATCAACATTGTATCCAAAACTTTGTTATAATGAGTTGGTATTAAAACAGGAATTCTAGAATCTGAGGCATCAGGGTAGAGATTACTTGCCAAAAGTCTTTCTAAAGTTTATAATTTGCATTAAGGTAATATGGGGAAAAAAGGTTGTATCACACAATCCAGCAAACCCAAGAGAAATAAAATCTTATGCAAAACTGTAAATGAACACAAAATGGCTCCACAATGGAAACAAATCAAATGTTTAAATTCATCTCTGTGGCAATCGACAATAGGAAATCAATAGGGCCAGAAGTCTGTAGTTGAGTCTGTAGTTGCCGGGGGAAGATGATACAATATAAGAAAAACAAGGGGTGTGATGGTGTATAAGGAATTGGAGGGTATGTGGGTATGATGATGGTGCTGCTGCCTATATTGAGATTGTGGTAGTGATTAAAACTATATATTCAAACTTAGAATCATGTTAGAAAGGCTAAAATATGTTGTATGTAAATTACACCTCAAGCTTAAAAAAACTACAAACATGCAAATATTGCTATAATTTGCATTTGGTTTGCATTTGCTATAATTTGCATTTGTTTTGGTGTGAAAGAAGAGTGTTCTTGTGATGTCTGCATTTCAGGAAGTTAACTAACTCTCCAATGAAATGTGAATGGTAACATTTAATGAGAACTAATGAAGAAGAATATCAGCTGTTTAATCTGAGAAGGTCATTTTCTCATTCTGGCCAAGGAAGGAAACTACTCCTAAAATAGAAAGAGACTGGAAGAAGAAAACAGATACTTTGAAGCAGTCTATTATTTTAAAATCTGTTTTGGCACTTGACCTATAATTGTATAGCAGGGTCATCCTCAAGGAATACTACTAGTAATATTTATTTGATGTACTTTCTCTTTTTTGGCACAAGGTTTAAACTAGTAAATCATGACTGGATTATGAGCCAGAATTCTGTCTGCTCAGGTTCAAATCCTGGCTTTCATGTATTAGCTGTGTTACTAAGTTACATAGCTTAGGTAAATTATTTAACCTCTTTCTGGATCCTTAGCTTCTTTATCTTTTTTTTTTTTTTTCTTTCCTTCTCCTCTACTGGAGCTTGAACCCAGGACACTCTGCCATGAGTTACATCCTAGCCCTTTTTTTTTTTTTTTAAATATTTATTTTTTCTTAGTTTTCGGCGGACACAACATCTTTGTTTGTATGTGGTGCTAAGGATCGAACCTGGGCCGCTCGCATGCCATGCGAGTGTGCTACCGCTTGAGCCACATCCCCAGCCCACCCTTTTTATTTTTATCTATCTATCTATCTATCTATCTATCTATCTATCTATTTGATATTTATTTTTTAGTCATAGTTGTACACAATCTTTATTTATTTTATGTTGTGCTGAGCATCGAACCCAAGGCCTCACACATGCTAGGCAGGTGCTCTACCTCTGAGCCACAACCCCAGCCACCACCACCCCCCACCCAGTCCTTTTTATTTTTTTATTTTGAGACAGGGTCTGACTAAAATTTGTGATTCAGGCTGGCCCTAAATTTGTGATCCTCCTGCATCAGCCTCAGGATTTGGTGGTGTCTTGGTGTGCAAGACCTCATCAGCTGAATTTTTCTTACTTATTTTTCCCAGTGCTGGAGATTGAACCCAGGGGTACTTTTCCACAAAGCCTACACCTCTAGCACTTTATTTATTTATTTTGGTACTGGGAATTGAACCCAAGGGTACTTTACCACTGAGTTACATCCTAATTCTTTTTATTTTTATATTTTTATCTTGAGACAGGGTCTCACTAACTTGCTAGAGTCTTGCTGAATTGCTGAGGCTGACCTAGAAATTGTGCTCCTCCTGTTTCAGTCTCTTCAGTCACTGGGATTTATAGGCATGTGCCACCATGCTCAGCTATTTTTTTTTTTTTAGATGGACACAATAGCTTTATTTTATTCGTTTTTATGTGGTGCCAGGTATCAAATCCAGTGCCTCATGCATACTAGGCAAGTGCTTTACCACTGAGCCACAACCCCAGCCCCATGCCCATCTGTTTTTAAAATTTTTATGTTACTGGGGATTGAACCCAGGGCTGCTCTGCCATTAAGATATATTCCCCAACTCTTTTTAAAAATTTTTATTTTTATTTTTTTGAGACAGGATCTAAGTTGTACAGGCTGGCCTCTAACTCGCTATCCTTCTGCCTCAGCCTCTCAAGGTACTGAGATTGCAGGCATGCTCCCACCGTACCTGGCCCTTTATATTTTATTTTGTGACAAGGTTTTGCTAAATTTCCCAGTCAGGAATTGAACTTTTTTTTTTTTTTTAAGAGAGAGAGGGAGGGAGGGAGGGAATTTTTTTTTTAATATATATTTTTTAGTTTTCGGCGGACACAACATCTTTGTATGTGGTGCTGAGGATCGAACCCGGGCCACACGCATGCTAGGCGAGCGCGCTACAGCTTGAGCCACATCCCCAGCCCCAAGACTTGAACTTTTGATCCTCCTGTCTCAGCTTCCTGAGTCATTGGGATTCCAGGAGTGCGTCACCAGCTGCTTTTTTATCTTTAAACGGGGATGGTGACAATATTTATCAATATTTTTGTGAATAGTAAATAACAGATGCTGAGAAAAGTGCTTGACATATAGTAAGAATAGTGTAAGTGTGGGCTGGTATTGGTATTAGCAGAGAGCAGGGCTAGTAACCCTGTTTTGCATTTTTGAGTCACAGAAGTAAGTAGGGGAAAAGTAATGAGACAGGGAAGCCATGTGGTAAAGCAGACTCTGATTGTAGCCATGGCTTTCTCTCTGGCACTTCCCTTCTAATCACACTTTAAGTCACCAGGACAAAGCAGAAGTAGTGAAGTGGAGTGTTGGGGTTGTCAAATTAGGATTCTGACATAATGGATAGCACACCTAGTGTTCATTGTTAAGCCCTAGATTAAGCACCAGAAATATACAAATCTCCCTCTTTTTCTCTCTACCTCCTCACCACCCCCAGTCTCTTCCCCTCCACATACGAGTGTGTGTGTGTGTGTGTGTATTTTTTGTACTATGGATTGAACCCAGGGGTGCTCTGCCACAAAGCTACATCTTCATCCTTAGCCTTTTTAATTTTTTTTTTTGTTGTTGTTGTTTTCAATTTTGAAATAGGATTTAACTAAGTTGTTGAGGCTATCCTTGAATTCGAGATCCTCCTGCCTTAGCCTTCAGAGTCACTGGAATTATAGTTCCACCATGACTGGACAGAAGTATATACTTTTTTTTTTTTATGGTTTAAGCATTCAGAATATAAAATGACCTCATAAATGTACAGTTTGTGGGCTCTTTCTTTCTTTCTTTCTTCCCTCCCTCCCTCCCTCCTTTCTTTTCTTTTCCTTCCTTCCTCTCTCTCTCTCTCTCTCTCTCTCTCTCTCTCTCTCAATTGAATCCTGACATATTTTACCATAGAGCTACATTACTAGCCCTTTTTTATTTTTATATTTTAAAATATTTTTTAGTTGTCAATGGGCCTTTATTTTATTTATTTATATACAGTTTTGAGAATTGATTTATTTAATTTTTAGTTGTAGTTGCACACAATACCTTTATTTATGTGTGGTGCTGAGGACCAAACCCAGGGCCTCGCACATGCTAGGCGAGCACTATACCGCTGAGCCACAACCCCAGCCCCTAACACTGTAGTCCCTTTATTTTTTATCTTGAGACAGGGTCTTGCTAAGTTTCTGAGGCTGGCTGTGAATTTGTCAACCTCCTGAATGGCTGTGATAATAGGCATATGCCATTGCATCTGATGTTAAGCTTTTTTACAACAGCTTCACAAACACCAATTATACATGAAATATAATACAAAGGATCTTTGGAGTATTAGCTGTATTCCAGGTAAACAGCAAGCAAACTACCTTTGTAAACAGTTCTTATCAGTCCCTGAGAATCAATACTTCTGTAGTTTAGAGAGAAATCAGTGACAGTTTGGAGTAGCTTCTAATTCAGTTTTCTATTTCAGATATACTTTTCCCATGAAGAAGGAGTGGGCAGATTTTGAAAATATTTCTTCAGCACCTAGGAATACTGGCATTCAGTCCATTTGTATGTTAAAAGTCCTTATGATGATGTCCTTCAGTGGAAAGCACAAAGATGTAGAAGAGATTCAGGGAATGTGGGCTATTTATTTATTTGGTACTGGGGATTGAACCCAGAGAGCACTCAACCCTTGAGCCACATCCACAGCCTTTTTAAAATTTTTTATTTTGAGACAGGGTTTCTCTAAGTTGCTTAGGGCCTCACTAAGTTGCTGAAGCTGGCTTTGAACTTCGATCCTCTTGCCTCAGCCTCCAGAGTCATTGGGATTACAGGCAAATGCCACCATGCCCGGCCATTTTATTATTCTCTCTCTGTTGAACAAAACTGATGTGACTATTTCTGCCTTATTAGGAGCTATTGTCCCTGGCAAAAAGGAAGCGCAGTGACTCTGAGGAGAAGGAGCCGCCTGTGAGTCAACCTGCAGCATCTTCAGACTCAGAGACATCCGACAGTGATGACGAGGTGGGTGTTGAGGACTTAGGCCTGTGGGACTGGTGGATATTTGAGGGTCTCTGAGTTGGTGAATCCCGTGGCCTTGTTTCCTTAAAATAAGACCTAATAGCCTCATGACTATTGATTTAACCAAGCCACAATGTAAACATTTACCTGAAAAAGAAAGAAAGAAAGAAAGAAGACCTAATAGCCTAAGATCCTCAAAAACTTGTTAAGGAAAGAAAATTGTGTAAGGAAAGCTGTGAATTGTCATATATTCATCATATTTCTAGTTGCCAAGCAGGTACCTTTGCAAGACATTCCTTGCTATTGTTTCATCTCTTTCTAGCTTTATTGCAAAATAAGGACCAAAATTAGTTGTCTTCTTTTCTCCTTATTTATTTCTTTCTCTTTCTTTTTTTGTGGGGTTGGGGGATTATCTTTTAAATCCTACTTTCATGCGAGAAAAGAAATTCTATCAAGAATGCCATATTTTAATGAGAAATACTGTAGTGAGATGTAAAGATTTCTTTGTGAAGATTGATTTTATATCCCTCAGAATGATGATGTTAACTTTTAAAAAAGGAAAATCTAATGATTCCTTGTCTAAATCAATGTGACTTTCTCAAATTGCCCTCCAATAAAACAAGACCCTCAAAGATCCAGAATCCAAATGGAAGGCACTGTGAGGAGAAACGTGTTGAAACACTCCAAACATGTTCCTAGTTTGATTTAAAGTACTTTTTTCCCTCTTAGTAATTTCCTAGAGAGAGATTTATACCATTTCTATTTATCTTTTACCAGGCAGTCTTTTTGTCTTTTACTGTAAATAAATATATATTTATTTGGTACTGCAGATTGAACCCAGAGCCTCACACATGCTAAGCAGGTGCTCTATTTCTTAGGTATATCTCCACTTCTTAAAATTTTATTTTGAGATAGGGTCTCAGTAGATTGCTCAGGCTGGCCTCAAACTTGTGAGCCTCCTGAGCAGCTGGGATTACAGGTGTGAGCCACCAAGGTAGGCTAGGATAATAAATATTTTTTTGGTATTGGAATTGGAACCCAGGGGTATTCAGTCACTGAGCAACATCCCCAGCCCTTTTTATTTATTTATTTATTTATTTATTTGGTTAGTTAGTTAGTTAGTTATAGTTGTAGGTGGACAGCGTGCCTTTTTTTGTGTGTGGTGGTAAGGATCAAACCCAGTGCCTCACGCATCCTAGGCAAACGCTCTGCCACTGAGCTACAGCCCCAATCCTCTTTTTATTTTTTGAGACAGGGCCTTGCTAAGTTGTTGAGGCTAGCCTGAAACTTGTGATCTTCCTGCCTCAGCCTTCTGAGTCCCTGGGATTGCAGGTGTGTGCCAGCACTCCCAGCTAGACTAGGAGAATATTTTTAACAGTAAAAATGTTTATTTAATATCATGAAATACAATTAATAGATAAACAGTATTTACCAGTGCCCTGAATATGTAGATTGGGAATATTTGCATTCTGGTTGACTATAGTGATATTCTCTTAGTCTTAAATAATTTGCTAAAATGGCTTTTTATAGTAAGGATTAGGGAATGTTTATTCTTTTGCTTATTTTCAGTGGAGGACCTGTAATTCCCTTCAAATTAATAAAATAACCCAATATATTAGAAAAGCAGTAGAGTCTATGAAGTAATTTGTTTTATTGTTTGACTTTCTATTTTCTTTTTTTAAAATACAGAGATAATATAGGAAAATCTATTTTGTCATTAAATTTTTATTATTCAAAATAAATATTTTTACATAGGAAATTGATATTTAATTTGCATTCATGTTTGTATTTGTATCAATACAGGAAAATCTTGAAATTTTCTCTCCAACTGTTCCTGCAACTACTTCTAATTTTCACATTCAGAAGTTAACTGCTGTGGCTCTTCTTTCCTTCTATATTCTATTACTTTTTAATCTTTGCTATGTCTAGAATACCCTGTATTGAATTTGTGGTCTTTACAGTTCCTTAATATGAGCAGTAGAAATATCCTTGGAACTCTTTCATTCTCCACATTCCTATTGTTGGGTCAGAGTCCTAAGTAAGTATGCAGTACTGTTGGGATTCCTTTTCTCTGTGTTTTCAGATAGAGCCTTAGACTGGGCTCAATCATTCTTCCTGCTTCAGCCTTCCAAGTAGCTGGGACTGGAGGCATGTGCCACCAATCCTGGCTTTCCCTTTATCTTTTTTTTTGGGGGGGGTGGGTACCAGGGATTGAACTCAAGGGCACTCAACCACCGAGCCACATCCCCAGCACTTTATTATTTGAAGCAGGGTCTCACTAAATTAGGGCCTCATTAAATTCCTGAGGCTGGCTTTGAACTCCTGATCCTCTTGCCTCAGCTTCCTGAGGTGCTGGGATAATAGGTGTGTGTCACCACGCCCAGCCCCTGCATCTTTTTTTTTTGTACTGGGGAATTGAGCCCCTAGGTTTCATGCTCAGCATCATAAGAAAGAAAAATAATTTAAAATAATCTTTTTTAAAAAAACAATCCTACTAATCTTCCACTACGAAACTCAACCACTAAGCCACATCCCCAGCCCTATTTTTGTATTTTATTTAGAGACAGGGTCTCACTGAGTTGCTTAGCATCTCTCTTTTGCTGAGGCTGGCTTTGAACTCGCAATCCTCTTGTTTCAGCTTCCTGAGGTGTTTGAATTACAGGCATGCACCACTGTAATTTACTTGTGGCTCAGTGGTAGAACACTGGCCTAGCATGTGTGAGGCACTGGGTTCGATCCTCAGCACCACATAAAAATAAAATAAAGGTATTGTGTCTACCTACAACTAAAAAATATTTTTAAAAATAATAAAATAAGTTTAGAGTTTCCCCTGTTGCTTCCAGCTACCTAAGACAGAAAGTCTTCACCCTAGATTACTTCTCAGTTGTTAATGTGTTTAAAGGAAGAAAAAGGCTGACAGACTGGCTACATAAATGTAAGTGACTTTGCCCCTGAAAGGTTCTTAGCTCTTCTGCCCCTAGACCTACATTTTATTGTAGTTCTACTCTGCCCTATCTTAGGAATAGAGCCTCTGTATTGTGACCACTCTGAAAGATCATCTCTCTCTGACTCTGGCTACTACTAGCTTATTAGTAGCATAGAGCACTTCAGAGTTAGAGCAAATATTTCATTGTTTTGGACAATTAAAGAAAATAATTTAGTCTGGGTGCAATGGTACACATCTATAATCCCAGCTGCTTGAGAGGCTGAGGCAGGAGAGTCAAAGAGTTTGAGTCTACCCTGAGCAACTTAGGGGAGACCTTGCCTCAAAATATAATAAAAAGGGCTGGGGATGTATCTTACTGGTAGAGCACTTGCCTAGCATGTGCAAGACTCTGGGTTTAATCATAAGAACCCCCCCCTCCAAAAAAAAAAAAAAAAAAAAGGCCAGGGATGTGGCTTAGTGGTAGACTGCTTGCCTGGTATGCATGAGCCCCTGGGTTTCATCCTCAGCACCATAAGAAAGAAAAAGAACTTAAAAGAATCTTTTTTAAAAAACAATCTTACTAATCTTCCACTACGAAACTCAGTAATATTAACTCCAGGTTATGGATTCTGTAGGCTTTGTAGGTCGGATAGGGGACTTTTGAGAGATCCTTAGAATATGAAATTTGAGCTATCGGTTCTTGCCTTTTTTCCTCTTTCATAACGAATATTCAGACGTCTGTCTGTGGGGGAAAAATACGTACTGAAGTTAGTATACTGTGTTGTCTCATTTCTGCTTTGGTTTTTTATATTTATTACCTATAAATTATTTTAGAAAATTGGCTTTTGAAGTGACCATTGTCAGTCAGATGGAGCTTGCTTGTACCAGAAGCTATTCTGGAGTTTTAAGTATGCCATCTTTATGTTTGACATTAGTGAGCCATGAATATTAAGAATTATGTTGCCCCCTCAGATTTGCTAGGACAGAAAATTGGCCAACTAGTTAAAAAGTTAATGGGATAGTTTGTTCTATGGAGAAATTTTAGAGCAAGATGATAGCTAGCTAATTGATGGGAGGAGGGGAAACAGAAACTATGAAAGTTTCCTATACAGAAAAAAATGTACATATGGCATTGAACATTAAGTATAAGGTCCAGTTAATGAGAGAATAACTAGATGTTTCATATATAGGATCCTTGAAGGGGGCAAAAACCCCAACATTTAATGACAGAAAATATGGTTGTGTGTATACTTTGAGTAAACCGGTGATTCTTGAGGCATAGGTAAAAATAAACAAGGTTCTTATTTATTTATTTATTTACTTACTTACTTACTTATGGTGCTGGGGATTGAACCCAGGGCCTTGTGCATGCACTCTACCAACTGAGCTATCTCTCCAGCCCTCAAGGTTCTTTTTCTTTTTATTTATTTTTTTAAACATTTATTTTTTAGTTGGACACAACATCTTTATTTTACTTGTTTATTTTTGTATGTGGTGCTGAGGATAGAACCCAGGGTTTTGCATGTGCGAGGCGAGCACTCTACCGCTGAGCCACAACCCCAGCCCCAAGTTCTTTTTATAATATAGAGTCTACATGGATCAAGCCTGGAAAACTATGAAGTCTGCTTCTATGGTGAAAGGTGATAATGATGAGCTGGAGCATATAGAAATAGATAGCTGCCAGCTACATAAGAGTAAAAAGTACTTTGGATACCCCCGCAAAAAAAAAACAAAAAACAAAAAAAAACAACTTTTTTGTTGTTGTTCAGAACTGAATATAATAACTACATTAGTCAAAGTGAAGAAACTGCTGGAGTGCCCTCTGTCTAAGCAAGAATTATTTTAAAAGCTTCCCATATAGTCTTGTTTTCAATATTTTTGATAAATAAAAGGATTTGTTTCAACCCTGTAGTGCACCACTTGTCACACCTGTTTCTTCTTTCTTAGAACATTTCTCAGCCTTCCCCGTTTCTGTTGTGTCTCTACCTGCTTCTTCAAAGACTGATTTCTTCTTGCTATTCCTGTATTTCATTTTTTTCCACCTTGTTTCTTTTCTGAAGCCTCTTCCTTCTCTTTCTTATACTTTATCTGATCTTTCAGGCTCTCCCAGTTTGATTGACTTTTGCTCTGTTATTCACACTTTGTAATCTCTTGCTGACTCAATTATATTTATTGATAGAAAAAAGTAGAACACTGAGAAAGATTCAGCTTTTACTTATAAATTTATTTAGAGGGCTGGGGATGTGGCTCAAGCGGTAGCGCGCTCGCCTGGCATGCGTGCGGCCCGGGTTCGATCCTCAACACCACATACAGACAAAGATGTTGTGTCTGCCGAAAACTAAAAAATAAATATTAAAAAATTCTCTCTCTCTCTCTCTCTTTAAATAAATACGTAGATTTATTTAGAAAAAACTTTTCCAGGAAGTTGGCTTGATATCTAAGAGCATGATACTTTAGAGATAATACATACTTATCACATGCTTCCATTGAAGACCTTCACTGTTCAGCCAGGTGCATGGCACACATGTAATCCCAGCAACTCTGCCTGCTAAGTCAGGAGATTGCCAAATTCCAGGTCAGCCTGAGCAATTTAGCAAGACCTTGTCTCAAAATAAAATAGAATGGCCTTTTTTTCCCCTAGTAAGAAAAAGAAAAGAAAAAAGACCTTCACTGTTTTGCTAATGTTTTTCTGTTTGTACATTGGTTTAGTAAACTTTTCATACACATACACATCTAGAACAAGATTTTCCACATAGATGGAATCCCAGTACTAAAACTATGCTATATTTGAAAATTTTTTTGATAAATGTTATTTTATATAGTTTCTGGTTGAAATTTAAATCTACAACTAGGTGTGACAAGTGATGCACTACAGGGTTGAAATGAATCCTTTTATTTCTCAAAAACATTGAAAACAAGACTATATGTGAATGGCAGTTTTATTTTTTGTTTGTTTGGTACTAGGAATTGAACCCGGGGGTGCTTATCACTGAGTCACATCTGCAGCCCTTTTTACCTTTTTTTTTTTATTGTTTAGTTGTCAATGGACCTTTATTTTATTTATTTACTTGCGGTGCTGAGAATAGAACCCAGTGCCTCACACATGCTAGGCAAGTGCTCTACCACTGAGCCACAACCCCAGTCCCCTTTTTGCTTTTTTTTAGTTGTTGATTGGTCTTTATTTTAGTTATTTATACATGGTGCTGGGACCCGAACCCAGTGCCTCACACTGCTAGGCAAGTGCTCTACCACTGAGCCACAACCTCAGCCCCCACTTTTTACTTTTTATTTTGAGACAGGGCCCCACTAAGTTGCTGAGGTTAGCCTTGAAGTTGCAATCTTCCTGCCTCAGTTTCTTGAGCTGCTGGGATTACAGGTATGTGCCACCATGCCTGGCTGAATGGCAGTTCTTGTATTGGGAAAGAATGCCTTCCAAAATATTAGGCTGTGAGGTACTTCTTTCTTAGAGCTTTTCTTTCTCTTCCAGGACTGTTAGGTGAGAAGTGCTCATCTTTTGGTAATCTGCCCTACTTCCAGCTTTTCCTACATTTGATTTGCTCTGGGGTCAGGAAACCAGAGGATCTAGTAGAATTTAGATTGGAATATCCTGCTTTAGTACTTGAACTTAGGACAGTTATTAGAATTGCTCGTAAGCCTTGTTTATGCAGTACTTTTTGGCTGTTGGCGAGGTAGACAACCATACTGTAGCATCTAATTTATCTAGACAGTTAAAATCTCAACATAAGGGACTGGAGATGTGGCTCAAGCGGTAGCGCGCACGCCTGGCATGCGTGCGGCCCGGGTTCGATCCTCAGCACCACATACAAACAAAGATGTTGTGTCCGCCAAAAACTAAAAAATAAATATTAAAAAATTCTAAAAAAAAAATTTCAACACAAGAATTTGAAATAATGGAGTGATTTTCACGGACCATTTGCTCAAATTTGTTTACAACCAATTCTGACACTTTCTCAAGGGGAGTGTAATGTTATATTTTACATTTCTTTGTTATGTCTTCTTTTTTGTTGTTTGTTTGTTTATCTTTTGGTGCCTGGGATTTAACCCAGGGGTGCTCTACCACTGAGCTACATCTCCTACCCTTTTGTTTGTTTGTTTGTTTTATTTTGAGTCAGGGTCTCACTGAGTTACTAGGGCCTTGTTAAGTTGGTGAGGCTGGTCTTGAACTTGTGAGCCTCTTGCCTTAGTCTCCTGAGTAGCTGAGTTTACAGGTATGTGACACTGCACCTGGCTCATTTCACATATAAATTCAATTCAGAGTAACTGCGTAGAAATGATTTCTACTCTTCTAAGACCTAGGAATATGGGTATTCCTTACCCATTAGATATAAATCTTCAAGTTTTTTGTTTTCTTCCTCCAGGATGCTCATTGTACTCAGGATCTCAATGCCACCCAAGTCCAAAGGCAACCAGTTTGTTTTGTTTTTATTCTTTTTAGATATACATGACAGGAGAGTGTGTTTCCACATATTATGCATTACATGGATTATAACTTATTCTAATGAGGATCCCATTTTTATGCTTGTACATAGGTGGAGTTTCACTGGTGGTGTATTTCATATGTGAACATAGGGAAGTTATGTCCCAATCATTCCACTGTCTTTCCTATTCCCACCCCCGTACCCCAAGCCAACTACTTTCATCCCATGTTCCATCCCATCTTTTATCTGAATGCCAGCAACTTCCTAGAATGGGAACTGCTTTGTAACATCCCCACACACACAGGGTGGCACAGAGTTTTGTAGCACACACCTACCTGTATTATTAGATAATAAAACAGCTAATCTGTTACAATTTACTAGATAAGAAAACATCTTCCAGGTTCTTTTTTAGGCTTTCCTCCCTGCATATTTACATAATACTTGTCTGGGGTTGTGTGAAGCTTGCATACATTTATGCTTAGGAAAGCAGAATGTCAATGTGTCTGATACCCTTTCCCAAGTTGTTTTTGAGCAGCTCTTTGGGGGATGCTCTGGCCTCTGTACCTGGAGTTCAGATGCAGACCAGTAGGGTACTCTATTCTCACCTTAAAAGGTTACATCTGAACTTGCCTTTCAGTACAGCCCACATTTCCTCTAATCCCTCCTGGATGGAGAGAGCACATGAGCATTCATTTAATACTGTTCTTTACTCTTTAGACTCCATTTACTACTCTGACAATGAAAGAAATCATTTTCCCTCTTTTTGTTGTTGTTGTGTTCCTCTTAGTTGTAGATGGACGCAATTCCTTTTATTTTAATTGTTTATTTTTATGTGATGCTGAGGATTGAACTCTGTGCCTCACACATGCTAGGGAAGCGCTCTACCACTGAGTTACAACTCCAGTCTTTCCCACTGTCTTAGAGTCACCAGAATAGGTTTTGCAAGACTTTGTGCTCTTAGAAGAGGTATTGGGGAAATATTTAAAATATGTGATTAGACCAAAAACATTCTAGAATTTCTGGTTTACAAAAGTAAATGTAGGGGCTGGGGTTGTGGCTCAGATTTAGAGTGCTATATTGTGTCCACCTATAACTAAAAATAAAATATTAGGGAAAAATGTAAATGTAAAATATTATAACTGTGATTTATTCTCCAAGGAGAAAAAAATCTATGAATAATTATTGGGACCGATTTGAGTCTCTTTCTTGGAATTATATAAGAATAATAAGACTCACCTCCACATTGCAAGTGATCATTGTCTTTGGGTAGTAGAAATACAGATTTAAATTTTTTTTTTTTTTTTAACTTTTGCAGTGCTAGGCATAGAACCTAAGTCCTTGTACATGATAGGCAAGCGCTGTACTATTGACTCCATCCCCAGCCTCAGAAATTTTTTAAAAAGTTGTGGTTATTTTAAAATGGGTCTTGCTGTGTTGCCTAGGCTATCTCCAAACTTCCAGGCTCAAATGATCCTCCTGCCTCAGCCTCCAGAGTAGTTGGGGTTATAGATGTGTGCTGCCACACCTGGCTAAAATTCTTCTTCTTCTTTTTTTTTTAAATATTTATTTTTTAGTTGTAGTTGGGCACAATACCTTTATTTTATTTATTTATTTTCTTATGTGGGGCTGAGGATCGAACCCAGGGCCTCTGAAGCTGAGCCACAAACACAGCCCTAAAATTCTATTTTTAAAAGTAAATTCATCTACATTATAATGCCCCTAAAACATTACCACATATTGGAGAATTAGTAGAATTTAGATTGGAATTTAGATTGTTTGCATTTGACTTCATACACCTCCCTCCCAACCCCCAGTCAGCTTCATGGGAGGTAAGACAACTTTGTCACCTTACTATTTTCGAAAATTGCCAAAAGAAAAATAAACAAATACTCTTCTCACATTCAGGATTAGCTCCTTTTAAATGACAGCATTTTTCTTCTATTTTTAACCTTTGCTTTTTCTCCCTCCCTTGCAAGGGATAAACATTGTAGACTGCAAATGAGTGACAGTTGCTAAGATGAGACTGTGGCAGATTGAAGCAGACAGAGGGTAGTTGATAAGGAAGCCAGATAGCTTCCTAGCACCTCCTAAATTGGATTTACTTGTATAACTTCACATTTAGATCGTTTTTGCTCTCATAAACACTTTTTTTTTTTTTTACCCCCTAGGGACTCCACAGAGTTTGGCTGTATTGCATATGAGAAACCCAAACCTGTAGACAAAAATAAACCTAGCCACTCTGACATACATGTGACCCTGATAGCTCAACCTTTTGCTCTCAACCTCTTCATATTCCTATTGGGTAGAAGTTCCATACTCTGTTTGGAAAAGGTGGGTCATGGCCATTTTTATAACCAAGAAACAAATACTGAGTATTATGTATATGGTTGTACTATTTCTTGTAAAAGAACCAATGTCGAAGATATCTAATACATTATTGACTCTAGTAATATCTGTATTATGAGCATAACAATTAAAATAACTAAATTAAAACTAGAATCAAAAGATTAAAATAACACCCTTTTTACAATATTTTATCAAGGTAAACAAAGACTGTGGCTTTGTTTATTTGTTTTGTTTTGTTTGTTTTGGTACTAGTAATTGAACCCAGGAGCACTTTACCACTATGCTACACCTATGCTACACCCCTACCTTTTTTGGTACTGGGGATTGAACTCAGGGACACTTAACCACGAGCCACATTTTCAGACCTTTTTTATATTTTAGAGACAGAGTCTTGCTGAGTTGCTTAGGGCCTCACTAAATTGCTGAGGCTGGCTTTGAACTCATGCCTCCTGTCTCAGCCTCCTAAGCAGCTGGGATTCCAGACTGTGGTTCTTTTTTTTCCAGGGAGGGGGGTGCTGGGGATTGAACTCAGGGGCACTGAACCACTGAATCAAATCCCTAGCCCTATTTTGTATTTAATTTAAACCTCAGGGTTTCACTGAGTTGCTTAGCTTAGCTGTTGTTGAGGCTGGCTTTGAATTCGCGATCTTCCTGCCTCAGTCTCCCAAACCTCTGGGATAGACTCTGGTTCTTAAGAATAGCTCCTATGCCTAGGTCTCCCCAGTCCAAGAAAAGGCCCCAAATAAATTTTCTTCTGATCTTAACTACTATGAAATAGGAAGTTTATTTATTTATTTATTTAAAGATTTTTTTGTTGTTGTTGCCAATGGTTTTTTTTTAATCCTTTATTTATTTATGTACATGTGGTGCTTAGGATTGAACCCAGGGCCTACACATGCCAGGCAAGCGCTATACCACAGAGCCACAATCCCAACCCAAGGAGGTTAGTTTATCATCCCATTACAATAGGAGCAAAAACTGTACTTTTTTAACATAGAAAGTATTTTTCACCAAAAATTATTGTAAATCAGGAGAAGTGCTGGGCATGGTGGTATATACCTATAATCCCAGCTACCGGGGAGACTGACGCAAGTTTAAGACCAGCAGCTTATCAAGACCGTCAAAATAAAGAATTAAAGACTGGGAATGTAGCTCAGTGCTAAAGCATCCCTGGGTTCAATCCCTAGTACAATAAATAATAAATAACATATCAAAGGAGATATGGTTTAATATAGTACTAGGAATTGAACCCAGAGCCTAGCACATGCCAGGCAAGAAAGAGCTCTCCCACTGAGGTACATCCTTAGCATCATTCATTTAAGTAAGAGATACACACATTTTTTAGTTGTCAATGGATTTTTTTTTATCTTTTATTTATTTATGTACATGTGGTGCTGAAGATTGAACCCAGGGCCTACACATGCCAGGTACATCCTTAGCATCATACATTTAAGTAAGAGATACACACATTTTTTTAGATAATGTGTTGTGACTCAGTATAATATTGCTTGTTCAATTCTCAGCACTACATATAAATGAATGAATAGAATAAAGCCCATCAACAACTAAAATATTAAAAAAGAGCACATATGTATATATAAAAAAGATATACACACATATACTTAATGATCTACTTTACTTCCTGCTTTCTTAGAGTTATTGCCAGTACTACCATCCGTGTCCAAAAGTGGCTCTTAACCTTTCTCAGTGCATTTTGCAGTTTTCTCCTGGGCACAAGCTTCTTTCCCCGCCTTTCTGAGGCCCACCTCATCACTAAATCATTCTCTATGTACTGAAACCCTGACATACCAGCCCTTAGCAGTTAATGCGATCTCTACCACAGAAAACACCAGAAGCTGTTTTCTCTCACTTGTTTGTCTTGCCATAAAGTTAGTATCTTTGTTTTTCTGTTGCAACAGAAACTACATTAATTCGATTTTATATTTTATCTAAATGTTCTATTACTAAGAAATTCCATTACTAAGAAATTTATAACTAGTAGTTATAAAAAACAAACTTTTTAAAATTGTTTCTTTTTAAAAAAAGTATTTTAATATTTTATTCAAAAGACTTGTTTTAAACATCTATAAAACATTCACTGATTTATTAATGTATCAGGCATGTCTGTGTTTTGTTTTCCTTTAGGTAATATTTTTGAAAAGTTACATTGTCCAAGAATGAACTCTTATAAACAGAAGTAATCTTTCCAAAAGTAAAAATCTAGATTCTCAAAACTCACAAAATCAATTGATTTGGGGGCTGGGGCTGTAGCTCAGTGGTAGAGCACTTGCCTAGCATGTGTGAAGCACTGGGTTCAATCCTCAGCACCACATAAAAGTAAATTAAAAAAAAAAAATTAAGCTCTCATGTCCATCTACAACTAAAAATATATTTTTAAAAAATCAATTTGTTTGGGACTATCTGTCATCCAGTAAGTACTGTCTGTCATGCTCAAGTCAGCTTCATATTATAAGTAATAATCTGTAGCTAGTTTTAGTAGGCAAGTTCATTTCTAAAGAGTGCTAAAGACTGTTACTCTTAATTGTATGACCAGTTGTCTTATTGCTGAATTCTATATCATACAATTTTTTGGCAACTTTATAAATACTCCAGACCTACTATAAAGGTTTGGATTAACTTAGTATATCAAAATTTCAAAATGCTAGAATAGAAAAGCCTTCAAGCATGCCTAATAAAAATGGTAAGGGGGGAAATACTGCTAAATAATTAATACTAAAATCTTTCAGTTATGTACAAGTACATAATTCAACTCAACTTTACCAGTGAAAACATTAAAATGTTAGCTCCAATTCCCCTTCAGAGATTAACCACTGACTTACATCTTAGCCCTTTTTATTTTCTATTTTGAGACAGGGTCTCAATAAGTTGCTTAGGGCCTTGCTAAATTATTGAAGCTGGCTTTGAACTTTCGATCCTCCTTTCTCAACCTCCAGAGCTACTGGGATTACAAGTATTGATAGTTAATTTTCAATTCTTGTTCTATGGATTAAGTCAATTCTGGGGGTGTACAATACATTGCCAAGAAATTTAGACAGGAAGCTTAGGTCCAGAAGTTTAATTAAGAAATCTTTTCTATATATAACAAAAATCACCAACTGAAATTGCTTCCATTAAAAATTATTACTCCAAAATTCATACAAAATAAATTAAATACGTTATAGGAGAAATCTCAGTTTGAAGCATGTTCACATAACACAGATAAATGATAAAGGTTAACCAGCAAAACTCCTCAAATAGGCATATATATAAACACTTATATATGCACACTTCTGTGAATAAAAAGAATCAATTGACCAGGTGCAGTGGCACACGTTTGTAGTCCCAGCGGCTAGGGAGGCTGAGGCAAGAAGATCTTGAGTTCAAAGCCAGCCTCAGCAAAAGCAAGGCACTAAGCAACTCAGTGAGACACCCTGTCTGTAAATAAAATACAAAAAAGGGCTAGGGAGATGGCTTAGTGGTTGAGTGAACCTGAGATCAACCCCCAGTACCCGCCCCCCCCAAAAAAGAATTAATTCATTTGATAATTTCATGTACAGCTTGTATACAATTTAAGAGAAATACAACTGAATGTTTCTATGTAAATGCTGCAATAAATTCAAATGAAATGCTGAGTAACTGTCTTACAAACTCGTCTATCTCCAGATGATAGCCAGTGATGTTATAGGAAATGCCCTCTTCCTGAACAATCATTTCTGTTTTAACTGGGAGCACATCTTCCAGCATGTGCTTAGGATCTCTGAACCCTGGACTTTTCAGAACATAACAAGCAATCTCAACTTTGACCAGACCTTGTTTTATGGTATACAGCTTCTTAGAGACCTTGTAATACTGAATGTTTGCCAATGAAGGAAAACCCATCCTAAACCTGGCTTAAAAAACAATTTCACTTCAAAGGGAGGGTGGTTTGTTTGTTTGTTTCTTTCTTTCTTTCTCTCTCTTTTTCTCTGTCTCTTTCTTTCTTTCTTTCTTTTTGTGTGGTGTGCTGGGAACCCACACCAGGGCCTTGTGCATTCGAGGCAAGCATTTTCCCAACTGAGCTATATTCTCAGCCCAAAGGGAGTGTTGAGTCCCCATTCCCCACACTGTTAATACACATTTGCTTCAACTCTCCAGTTAAACCAGCCACTCCCAGAAGGTAAATGGGTGACTTAAGTCTCCAAGTGACATATCCTGTGCATCAGAGGAGGGAGTCTTGTTTTCTTTCCCATTATCCTTTGTTGTAAAAACCAATTGTTTAATAATTTCATCCATACTGACTAATGATTGTGTTTTGATGAAGTGTTGGAAAGAGATAGCACATATTCCTACAGTCCTGAGTGACAGCTAAGTGGAACTGATCTCCTGATAGCTCTTGGGCTACCTGTCATATTTTTTGTCTGATACCATCTAATATAATTTAGGATTTAGTCAATATTACTTCCATTATCAGGAGCACTTGTAATCCTATGGAGGAGAACAATCGTCCTCTTATGTTCAATAGTTATATCCCAACCAAATTTCACAAATCTCTCATGTTTGTCATGCCTTACATCCAATTCCTGCTGAAATGACTTGAAGGCCAGCATCATGGGTGAAGGTAAACTAACATCCTTCCCCTCCCTTTGGTTGTACAGGGAAGTTGTTGTGTTTCTTCTTCTGAAACCTCTCCATTCTTCTTTGCTGCTCATATTGGATGACCTTTGCTGAGACATACAGAGACTGGAGGCTGCAGAGCGCAGCTCAGTACCAGTTGAGGCAGCCACCTGAGTGGCCAACTGACCTAAAAGTGTATCTTTCATCATATAAAGTGTATATTTGGGAGTGGGTTCAAAGTTGTAGAAATTCTTGGAATCATTTTGTTGAAAATCAAATAGTCTTAATTCTCTTGAATCGTTCAGCTTTTTTTTCTCCATAAAGTTCCTATTTCAGTTTTCCTTTTTCTTTTTTTTTTTTCCTTGTAGTGGACATTTGGGAGTAATAAAAACAAGAAGAAAGGAAAAGGCCGAAAAATAGAGAAGAAAGGAACCATGAAGAAACAAGCAAATAAAACTGCCTCCTCGGGCAGTTCAGACAAAGACAGTTCTGCTGAGAGCTCAGCACCTGAGGAAGGTGAGCCAAGTACCCAGACCTGGCGGGTGAATTTCTCGTCTTGTCAGGTTGGAGAGAGAGGCAGAAGTGGAGAAGAAAGCAGCCCACATTATAGCTTGATCTCTGCCTTTAGAACAGTAGTCCTTAGCTTTTTCAGTGGTCATGGATCCTTTGAGAATCTGAAAAAAAAAGCAAGAAAAATCATGCATTTCCCGAAGGAAGGGTGAGAACCTGGGAACCCAACCAAGGAACCCAGGAGGAGTAGGTGTCCCTGTATTAGTCTCCACTCACTTTATCCTGGGTGTCTTCTTTTTTTGTCTGTGGAGGGAAATCCTTGAATCAGATGGAAAACTTAGAAGAAATATTCTATTTTTTTGTTGTTGTTGTTACCAGGGATATGACTCGGGCACTCAACCACTGAGCCCCATCCCCAGCACAATTTTGTATTTTATTAGAGACAGGGTCTCACTGAGTTGCTTAGCGCCTTGCCATTGCTGAGGCTGGCTTTAAACTCTCAATCCTCCCGTCTCAGCCTCCAGAGCTGCTGGGATTACAGGTGTGCGCCACCACTCCCAGAGAAGAAATATTCTTTTCTTAAACAATTCCAGAACTTTTCGATAACACTAGTTTAACAACTAACTTGTTCCAGGACTAGAATAATAAACCTTAAGTTGTTTTGAAAAAGTAAGTTTCACTTACAAACAGCCTGGTATAAAATTGGTCTAACCTGGTTTTAAGTCTCCATGTCTGTCAACGTTAGCTCAAATTGAATCAAGCCACGATTCTTGTTAAATGGCTGATTTTAACTTAATATTCATTAATAATATATATTGACTTTTTACATGCCACCCTTTGTCCTTTCAAGATCCAGTGTTGGGCTGGGGTTGTGGCTTAGTGGTAGAGCACTCGCCTAGCACGTGCGAGGCCCTGGGTTCAATCCTCAGCACCACATAAAAATAAATAAATAAAACAAAGGTATTGTGTCTAACTACAACTAAAAAATAAGTATTTTTTTAAAATACCAGCTAATAAATGTAGAAGAAATTATAGGGTTAGAAAAATCTTCATTTTTTTTCATCCACAATAATAATTGTTAATATAATATGGAACAAGATGTTTTTACAGTCTAAAAGAATCTTCCTATACATACTAACTATAAAGGGAAAAAGGTTCTTGTACAGAGAGGAAATATGAGAAACACCACCTTAACCAAGTAATACAAATTAACAGTAATGATACAAACAGATGCTAAATGCTTTTTTTGAGGTTGGTGGGGTTTTTTTTTTGTTGTTGTTGTTTTGTAGTAGGACTTGAACCCAGGGGCATTTTAACACTGAGTTACATCCCTAGTCCTACTTATTCTTTATTTTGAGACAAGGTCTCGCTGAATTGCTAAGGCTAGCATTGAACTTGTGATCCTTCTATCTCAGCCACTGGAATTGCTGGGATTACAGATGTGCACCACTGTGCCTGGCTGGATGTTAGATGCTCTCTGATGTAACACAATCATTTAGCAAGTATTCTTGCCAAAAATTCATAACCTAAATTGTTTCTTGGCAAACCAAATCAAATTAGGAGACCTTTGATAACTGTTGTTCTCAGTTTCTCAGTTACACTAGTTGCATTTCAGTTGCTCATTAGCCACTTGTATTGGCTACTGTTCAGGTAGAGAATATTTTCATCACTACCTTACAAAATTCTATTAGACAATTTTGTGGACTTAAACTCTTCAAAAATTCAAAGGCTTGAAAGACAAAGGCTGGTCCAAACCAGGCATGATGTAGTCCTAGATTGGATTCTGGCTCAAGTGATCTCCTGCCTAAGGTGAGGAGTTTGGGCCAACCTGGACAACATCACAAGATCCCATCTCATTAAAAAAAAAAAAAGAAATTAGCTAGGATTGTAGGTAAGTACGCTTATAATCATGGCTACTCAGGAGGCTGAAGCAGGAGGACCACAGGTTTAAGGCCAGCCTGGGCAACAAAGTAAGATTCTGTCTCAAAAAAAAAACAAAAAACCACAAACAAAAAAAGGACTGGGGATGTAGCTCAGTGGTAGAGCTCTTGCCTAGCTGCATGAAGTTCTGGGGTTAATCCCTAATAACACCTGAAAAATAATTAATTCATTTTTTTTTAATAAAGAAAGGTAGGTCCAGATTAAATTATATTAGAGACATGGTAACCAATGTGTGATCTCAGATTGGACCCTACTTTGTATAAAAAGTGACTATTAAGTTCAGTAGTAAAACAATTGGTGAAATTTAAGTACTAACTGTACATTATATGATGGAATTGCATCAATGATAAATATGCTAAACTTGATAATAATGTAGTTTGTTATGTAAGAGACCGTCCTTTGCAGGGCACAGTGATACATGCCTATGATCTCAGGTGGCAGGAGGCCAACCTCAGTAACTTAGTGAGACCCTGTCTCAAAAACTTTTGAAGCTGGGCATAGTGGCGCACACGCAGGGGGCTGAGGCAGGAGGATCTCAAGTTCAAAGCCAGCCTCAGCAACAGCTAGGCACTAAGCAACTCAGTGAGACCCTGTCTCTAAATAATACAAAAAAGGGCTGGGGATGCGGCTCAGTGGTTGAGTGCCCTTGAATTCAATCCCTGGTACCAAAAAAAAAAAAAAAAGTTTTGAAAAAGTTTTGTTTTTTTTTTTTTGTTTGACAGCCAGGTGTGGTGGCGCACACCTATAACCCCAGCTGCTCAGGAGGGTTAAGGCAGGAGGATCAGGAGTTGAAAGGCACTCTCAGCAAAAGCAAAGTGCTAAGCAACTCCGTGAGACCCTGTCTCTAAATAAAATCCAAAATAGGGCTGGGGATGTGGCTCAGTGGCCGAGTGCCCCTGAGTTCAATCTCTGATAATTCTCCCCCCAAAAAATATTTTTTGAGGTGCACCACCTCACACAGCTACAATTATTTTATATGTGTAGACAGAAAAAGTAGTCAGGCATGGAGGCATATACTTGTAATCCTGGCAGCTCAGGAGGCTAAGGCAGGAGGATCATAAGTTCAAAGCCAGCCTCAGTAATTTAGCAAGCCCCTAAGAAACTTAGTGAGACCCTGTCTCTAGATAAAATATTTAAAAAGGGGCTGGGGATATGGCTTGGGGGTTAAGTGTCCCCAAATTCAGTCCCAGGTACCAAAAAATGAAAAGGAAAGAGAAAGTGAATTGACATCGTTAACAATGAATGAATCTAAAGAATGTATGAGAGTGTTACTGTTTGTACAACTTTTTTCCTGTAGGTGTATAATTTCTTCAAAATAAAAAAGTTGTGCTAGGGGGCTGGGGATATAGCTCAGTTGGTAGAGTGCTTATCTCACATGCACAAGGCCCTGGGTTCAATCCCCAGCACACACACACACACACACAAAAAAAAAAAAAAAAAAAAAAAGTTGTGCTAGGCGAGGTGAGGCTGTGGCAGGAGGACCTCCAGTTGAGGCCAGCCTCGGCAACTTAGGGAGACCCTGTCTCAAATTTAAAAGGCTGAGAGTGTAATTCAGTGGTAGAGTGCCCCTCTGTTTAGTCCCCACTACCAATAAATAAATAAATAATAATCCAAGTATGGTGGTACAATCCTGTACCAGTGACTTGGAAGGCCAAGGCAAGAGTATCACAAGTTCAAAGCTAACCTCAGAGCCAGGCATGGTGGCACACTCCTGTAATCCCAGTGATTTGAGAAGCTGAGACAGGAGGATTTTGAGTTCAAAGCCAGCCTCAAGCAATTTAGCAAAAGCCCTAAGCAACTTAGCAAGACCCTGTCTCAAAATAAAACATAAAAAGGCTGTGGATGTTGCTCAGTTGTTAAGCCACCTCGGGTTCAATTTCCAGTATCAGGAAGGGAAAAAAAAAAATGACTAGTCTTAGCAACTTAGTAAGACCCTTTCTCAAAATAAAAAATAAAAAGGCATAAAAGAATTGAAAAGAACATAGCTTTCTTTTTCCAGCCTTAATTTCGCTAATCTCTATTTGCATTTACCAAAAGCAGACTATGGACTGGTCCCAAAGAAGCTGAGGTGGCCTTTTGCCATTTTATTACCTGAGAGAGTCAGAGGTGGCCTTTTGCCATTTTACCTGAGAGAGCCAGTGCTTGTCAACACTGTGGGATCACTGGACTTAGCATGTGATCTCATGTTGGGTCTCTGTTGCAGGGGAAGTATCAGATTCTGACAGCAACAGCTCCTCTTCTAGTTCAGATTCAGATTCTTCCTCAGAAGATGAAGAGTTCCATGATGGCTATGGAGAGGATCTCATGGGAGATGAGGAAGACAGGGCCCGTCTGGAACAGATGACAGAGAAGGAAAGAGAGCAAGAGCTCTTCAACCGCATAGAGAAGAGGGAGGTGTTGAAAAGAAGGTAAAGTTGTAGCTACCCTGCCTTTTCTGTTTATTTCTTGTCACTCTCTTTTTTATTTTTTATTTTTATTTTTTTTTTAGTGATGATTCCTTTTTTTTTTTTGTATGTTTATTTTTTTAGTTGTAGTTGACATAACACCTTTGTTTTATTTATTTATTTTTATGTGGTGCTGAGGATCAAACCCAGGGCATCACACACTCTAGGCGAGTGCTCTACCACTGAGCCACAACCCCAGCCCTATTTCTTGTTTCTTATACTTCCCTTCTCATTGACATCTGACCTACATAGGTGGTCTAAAAGTTCAACTTAAGAGTTTTCAACAGGGAGGTTGTGGCTCTTCGGTAGAGTGCTCGCCTAGCATGTGCGAGGCACTGGGTTCGATCCTCAGCCCCACATAAAAGTAAAAATAAATAAATAAAATAAACGTACTGTGTCCAACTACAGCTTAAAAAAAAGATTTTATAACTTTACAATGGTCTGAAAACATACCCATACAACCATCCTGATTTTCATATTCAGTACAGTATTAAGTAAATGAAATGAGATACTCACTGAAGCTTTTGAGCATATTTAAGGCAGGCTAGACTTAGCTATGATGTTTGAGAGTGTAGATGTATTCAGTACATTTTCATCTTATGATATTTTCACCTTATGATGGGGTTCGGATGCTTTCACATCATAAGCTAAGGATCATCTGTATATGAAGATGCATTTGGAAATGGTATTGTTAACAAAATGAGAAACAAATATTTAGGATCACGTTTGTTGTTTATACTGTCATTTTATTTACTAATTGCTTTTTTCATAAAATGCTATAGACATTTGTGTCTGTTATTTATTCTTCATAACTACCCTATAAAGTTGATTATACCTTGTAAGAGAGTTAGAAATTTTGGCTTAAAGACATAAAGTAACTAAAGAGCAAGCTCCATGAGGGCAGAGACTTTGTCTTGTTTACTGCTCTATTCCTGGTACCTAGAACAATGACCGGCACATAGATGTGCACTAAATATTTGTTGAATGAAAGAAAGAAGATATTTGTCTAAGATTATATAGCTGGTAAGTGGTGCAACTAGATCTCAAACCTGGCACCAGCTGACTCCATAAAATACATTGGGAGCAACATTGTCTCCTACTTCCTATTATTTTACCTGTTTTTAACATAGGCACTGGGAGCAATACTTTTGAGGGTTAATTACTGAGATTGTATGTGTCTTTGATAAAAATCAGTATATGATTTGAATCTGCTGAGCATAAAGTAGCAAGGAAGTCATGAAATTGTCTTGATTTTAGAATTTAAATCTAGTAATTATTGAAAGTATGGGCTGGGGATGTGGCTCAAGCGGTAGCGTGCTTGCCTTACATGCGTGCGGCCTGGGTTCAATCCTCAGCACCACATACAAACAAAGATGTTGTGTCTGCCAAAAACTGAAAAATAAATATTAAAAATTTTAAAAAAAGAAAGTAATGTGAGAAGACATCAGGTGATATGTAAAAATTAAATGAACAGGGCTGGGGTTGTGGCTCAGTGGTTAAGCGCTTGCCTCGCATGCGTGAGGCACTGGGTTCGATACTCAGCACCACATAAATAAATAAATAAAGATATTTTTTAAAAATTAAATGAACAAATGGTGTTTCACAGCTTTATGTTTTACAGATTGACTAAATTTTTCAAGCTCCCAAAGTAGAAATAATTTTCCAAAATTCACATTTGGAACCCTGTTTTCATAAGATTCAAGTCTTGGAATTACTCATTATGTACACACTAGGTATCTGTCCTAGCCTTTTTTTTTTAAACACTGGGGATTGAATCCAAGGGTGTTCTGTCACTGAGCTACATTCTCGGCCCATTTCATTTATTTTGAGATTGGGTGTCTCTAAGTTGCCAGGCTGGTCTCAAACTTGCAATCCACCTGCCTCAGCTTCTCAAGTAGCTGAGATACTACTGTACCTCAGGAGGCATGTACCACTGTGCCTGGCAGTTTTTGTATTTTTTTAAAATCTGAAATGTCAGATTGCTTCTTGGTAATGAGAAGATGCTTCAGTTTTCTGAATTTTTGCCATAAGCTTCTTGTCTTTTATCTTGGGAGATAAGAGTCCTCAGAACCAATATCCTTCCTTATTTACCTAATATCATTAAAAGAAAATCAAAGCACTTTTCTTTGTCAGCAGTTAGTTCCATTTCATCTGGAGCCTATTTGTCCTTTCTGGACATATTTCTGGACCATATTAACTGTGGTGAGTTACCTTAGATAAAAATGTTTCACTTTCAGTCAGCAGCAAGCAGTAAATAGACATTTGTTTGTTTTTTGTTTTTAATATTTTTTTAGTTGTAGTTGGACACGATGTCTTTATTTTATTTATTCATTTATTTTTTATATGGTGCTGAGGATCGAACCCAGCACCTCGCATGTGCTGGGCAAGCACTCTACGGCTCAGCCCCAGCCCCAGCCCCAGCCCCTAGACGTTTGTTTTGACTGTGAATACTTCCAAGGTTACCTGTGTTGGAACCAACAGGACTTAATCTGTGTTGGAGTTGCCAGATGATTAGGTATGACTTGTAAAAATTGTATTTCCAAACTGTGAAGAACATAACAAAAGCTTGTTATATAATTAAATTACAAAGTAACTCAGGAGTAATGAATGGCTGGCCTCAAGCTTGGTTTGTTTATTGTATTTGTTTGTTTGTTTGTTTTAGTCCTGGGGATCAAACACATGACATCTGCATGCCAGGCAAGCTTCTACCACTAAGCTACACTCCCATTCAGTTTTTAAATTTTTGCCTTATGTGAACAAGGCAGTTGACTGCTTCAGTGACAGTTTTTAGTACTAGAAGAATGTTTAGGGTGATGGTAATTAAAGCAGAGATTCAGAGCCCTGCACAGGAAATTAATATTTTTGTAGCTCATTTGTTTAGCTTTAGGGCAATGTAATATGATAACTCAGAAAATTTCATTCATCTATTTTACTTAATTAAGTTCTTTATATGGATCCCATCTAATCATTATGTGTATCCCATGACAGACTTTTTTTTCTTTTTTTCCAGTCTGTTTTTATTTATTTATATTTGCAGTACTAGGGATTGAACTTAGGGGCCCTCTATCACTGAGCCACATCCCCAGTCCTTTTTATTTTTTATTTTGAAATAGGATCTTCTTGAGTTGCGGAGGCTGACCTACTTGCAATCCTCCTGCCTTAGCCTCCAGAGTTGCTGGCTTTATAGGCATGCACCACCTGCCAAGATATAACAGTCTTATGTAAGCACCATTAATGTTCTGCTCTCTGGTCAGCAACACCTATAGTGAGGTCATCCTCAGATGTTGGATTCCTCAGGGGAACAGGCAGCATACAAAATAGCGTAATCACAGAAAGAACACTGACATTTTAGGGCCAGGACCTCAGCTCCTTGGTGGAGTGTTTGCTTACCATTTGCAACACCTTGGGTTCAATACCCTCTACCCCAACAAAACAAAACAAAAAATTATCATGTTAGCTGGGCATGGTGGCACACACCTGTAATCCCAGCAGGTAGGGAGCCTGAGGCAAGAAGGTTTCGAGTTCAAAGCCAGCCTCAGCAATGGCAGGGCTCTAAACAACTCAGTGAGACCATGTCTCTAAATAAAATACAAAATAGGACTGGGGATGTGGCCCAGTGGTGGAGTGCCCCTGAGTTCAAAACCCAGTACCAAAAACATATGGTATGTTAGTTAGAAGAAGGTGTAGGTTCAATTTAGACCCATTGATCAGTGAGCTGAATAAAATCACTACCTTCCTCCTGGCTCAGCTTCTCCTTTGTTATTATTGTAAGCCTTGAATGAGATAACACCCTTAAGAACAGTATGTATATATAAGCTATTAAATACTTTAAAATACCTTATTTGAAGTAACACAGTAAAGTGTACAATTTGATAGTGTTTTGTTTTTTGTCTCTGTATGTGTGTGTGGTATTGGGGATTGGACTCAGGGGGCTTTATCATTGAGTTGCATTCCCAGCCCTTTTTTGTTTGTTTGTTTTGTTTTGTTTTGCTTTGTTTTTGTGGTGCTAGGGATCAAACCCAGGGACTCAAGCATGCTAGGAAAGTGTTCTACCACTGAGCTCCCTCCCCAGGCCTTTTTTAAATTTTTTATTTTGAGACAGGGTCTCCCTATGTTCCTTAGGGCCTTGCTAAATTGCTGAGGCTGCCTTTGAGCTTTCGATCATTCCACCTCAACTTCTGGAGTCACTGGGATTACAGGAATGTGCTGCTACCCCTGGTTTAATATACTTCTTGGGGTAGGGATTTAGATCAGTGGTAGAGCACTTGCCTAGCATTCACAAGACCTTGGGTTCAATCCCCAACACCTCAGAAAGAGAAAAAAAAAAATCCTTGTTCTTACTAAAATTGTGACATTGTAGATATTGTGTCAAATGCAATGGTGTACTCCTTTAATCTCAATTTGCTCCAGAGGCTGAGGCAAGAGGTTCACAAGTTTGAGGTCAGCCTGGGCAATTTAGGAAGACCCTAAATTGTTTTCTTCTGTTACATGAAGGCTGAAGAACTGGTGTTACCATAAGTCTAAAGAAGAATACAGCAGTATCCTATATATTTTTTTCTCATTTTAAATCTATTCCAATTTACTTCTTTCAAGTACTTTTTGTACTTATATTCAGTATGTTTTTTTAATCTTTATTGTGTTTACTTACTTTTATATGGTGCTGAGGATTGAACCCAGTGCCTCACATGTGTGAGGCAAGTGTTCTGCCACTGAGCCACACCCCATTGTATTAATATGCATACAAGATACATTGGAATTTCTTGCAGAATGCCAAAGTGTTTACTAACTCCTTCCTTATACTTACTTCTTTCTTCTAGTAGAAATTAATCTTTATATATATTTCATTGCTTTTTAAAAATCAAACAAATATCTTTTAACCAGGTTTGAAATCAAGAAAAAACTAAAAACAGCCAAAAAGAAAGAAAAGAAAGAAAAAAAGAAAAAGCAAGAAGAGGAGCAGGAAAAGAAAAAGCTGACGCAGATTCAAGAATCTCAGGTAGGAGATTCAATGGCCTCATAATCCAAAGAGAATACCTCTTCTCTTTGAGGTAGAGGTAGATTTATGTTAATCCTCCTAGGAAATTAGTGGAAGGTTAGTTAGCTCATTTATCTCTGGATGTATCATTTTACCATTAGCCAAATTGGTTAACTCCTTAGGACACTTTCACTCTGCATTTAAATAGGAGCCCACTAGAGTGAGCATCACTTGAGAAAAAGTTGGTAAGCCTCTCTGTCCTAAGTAACCAGATCGGTTATGATGTTTACTCAAGTGTATGTGATTCTAGACTTGGTATAACTATAGCTAGGAAAATAAATCATCTCTGCATTCATCATGAATTATCAACAAATATTAGATCATAATCTATGTATTCTTACAGAGTTTACTTGGATAATTTTTTTCTTTTGGTGCTGGGGATTGAACCCAGGGCCTTGTGCATGGTAGACAAGCACTCTACCAACTAAGCTATATCCCCAGCCCCCCATGGTAATTCTTTAGCTTACTGTTTATTAGGCAGATAAAATAAGCTGATTTCACTGCTCTATTCTCTTTGTCCACAAGAGGATGCTCTCTACTTATACAAGTTTTAAGTTTCTGTAGTCAACATAAATTCACATAAAAGACTGAATACATTAATTGTTGGGTATAGAGAATCTTATCGGCAATTAGTAAAAACAAAAAGGCCATCCTATTTATCCTTTCCTTCCTAGGTAACATCCCACAATAAGGAACGTCGTTCCAAACGGGATGAGAAATTAGATAAGAAATCTCAAGCCATGGAGGAGCTTAAAGCAGAGCGAGAAAAACGCAAGAACAGAACAGGTAAGTGAGGGAATGTAATGATTACTATGTGTCTTCAGTTATACAGTGTGACTCACTGGTGGCCATATTTATTTTCCCCCCTGTTTAACTCTTTATAATGAAAAGTTCCAGACATGCTGAGAATAGTATAATGAACCTTTATATTCCATTATCCAATCTCCATATTCATCTCATGGCCAATCTTGTTAAATCTAAAATCCTCTAAGATTATTTTTTTAATTAAATCCTAACATCATCATATTTCTAACAATATATGTCTGTTATAGATAAGGACTCTTGTTTGTTTGATTTATTTGGTACCAGGGATTGAACATAGAGGGGCTAAACCACTGAGCCACATCCCCAAACTTTTATTTTTCATTTTGAAATAGGATCTCGCTGAGTTGCTGAAGCTGGCTTTTGAACTTGTGATTCTCCTGCCTCAGCCTTTGAAGTTGCTGGGATTATATGCATGCACCATTGCACCTGGCTAGGACTCTTGTGTTAAACCTAACTTCTATATCATTGTTACACTTAAAAATAGTAACAATGAATCCCTTAATATGATCAAATATCTAGTCAATACTAAAGTTTCTGTGTTTGTTTTATAACTTAAAAAATATTGGTTTTATTGTTTGAATCGGGAACTTAGAGTCCACATTTTGTGATTTATTAATGCATCCCTTAAGTTACATAAGCTCTTAGTTTTTCTCCTTGTTTCTTTGTCCCCTTTGTAGTTTGTTTGCTGAAGAAACTATGTATGCATTTGTCTGTTTCCCACAATGCTGACTGTATCTCATTGATGGTATTGGGTGTGTTCCTCTAATCCCTTGAATTTCTTGTGAATTGTTAGTTAAAACTAGAGAATTGGTTAGATTTGGGTTTGTTTTGTGTTTTGCTAGTTGCTTTAGTTTGGTTAGGAAAGCTGATTTTTAATATCTGACTGTCTTGTAGTGTTACCAGCTCTTTTAGGCAGCTTTTACCACAATAATGTAAAGTAATAAACCACTAACCTGTTCCCTACATGTGCATCAGTATGAGTTCAGCTGGGATTGTCTCCAAGCTGCAGGTGGGAGTCAGGTCTGCTCTACCTGTCTCTCTTCCTCCTTGGACCAAGGAGGACCTTTTTTTTTAGGTGTAGATAGACACAACACAATGCCTTTATTTTTATGTGGTACTGAGGATCGAACCCGGGTCCCACCCGTGCTAGGCCAACGCTCTTCCGCTGAGCCACAGCCCCAGCCCCAAGGAGGACCATTTTTAATCATGGTGACAACAGAAGTATAAAAGGGGAAAGCAGAAACACAAAGTACCTGTTAAGACTGAGACTTAGAGTTGACATAGTATCACTCTTGGCTGGGAGGAACTGAAATTACGGAGTTATATGATAGAAGGCACATGTACAGGATGGTATGAAGAATAGGAAATAGTAATGTGTTCTGTCACAGCCATTAATGATCACGACTTAGATCATTTAATTCACTGGGAATTGTAAAATGATAATCTGTCTGATACAGTGGCATACGCCTATAATCCCAATAATTTGAGAGGTTGAGGCAGGAAGGTTGTAAATTCAAGTGCAGTCTGGACAATTTAGTGAAACTCTGTCTCAAAAAAAATAAATAAATAAACTTGGGGCTGGGATTGTGGCTCAGCAGTAGAACGCTCGCCTAGCATGGGTGGGACCTGGGTTTGATCCTCAGCACCACATAAAAATAAAGGCATTGTGTTGTGTCCATCTACACCTAAAAAAATAAATATTAAAAAAAAGAGAGAGAGAGAGAGAGGGTCCCTACCTCTAATGAACTTAAAGAAAAAAATAAGTAAATAAATAAAAATAAACCAATTATAATTGTTAAGAGCCAGGGAGCCGGGCGCAGTGGCACATGCCTGTAATCCCAGGGGCTTGGGAGGCTGAGGTAGGAGAATTACAAGTTCAAAGCCAGTCTCAGCAATGGTGAGATGCTAAGCAACTCAGTGAGACCCTGTCTTTAAATAAAAAAATAGAAAATAGGGCTGGGGATATGGCTCAGTGATTGAGTACCCCTGAATTCAATCCCTGGTACCAAAAAAAAAAGAAGAGGAGGATTAGCCAGGGATGTAGCTCAGTGGTAAAGCACCCCTGCCTTTAATTCTCAGTACCTAAAATATAAATAATAATAATAATACTCTAATATGTCATTCCTTATTTAATATCTGATCTCCTCCTATTTAAAAAAAAAAAAAACTTTTCTCATTTACTGTTTAGTTATCCCCAGGTTCATTTTTAATAGGAAAGGTGGGATAAATGTTTGATTTACTTTCCTTTATTTACCAGTCTTCAAAGATATGAAATAGTTCCTTAGCAACTACCAGAAATGACCAGTGAGGTTTGTTTATTTTGAATATCCCTGTGAACTCATGGATTTTAACCTATTTTATTTGTTTTAATCCATTGCTGTGATTATTATTATTATTGATACTCAGTTTGTCAACTAGTTGTAATAAGCCCTTTAACACAAGACCCCAGAAATCCTGGTTTGGTTTGGTTTTATTTTTGGTGGTGATGGTGCTGGTGGTGGTACTGGATTGTACCCATGGCCTCATACAGGCTAGGCACGTGCTCTACCACCCTTCATTCTTTTTTTTTTTTAAAGATATTTTTTAGTTGTTGATGGAACTTTATTTTTTAATATTTGTATATGGTGCTGAGAATCGAACCCAGTGCCTCATGCATGCTAGACAAACACTTTACCACTGAGCCACAACCCCAACCCCCCCACCCCTCATTTTTATAACTTTCTTACTTTCTGGATTTGGAATCAGACATTTCTCTAAGGAGCCCTTTTTCATGAGAAATTGTATTTATTTATTTATTTTATTTTTATTATTTTTTTTTTTTTTTAGAGAAAGAGAGAGAATTTTTTAATATTTATTTTTTTTTTTTTAGTTTTCGGCGGACACAAAGACATAACATCTTTGTTTGTATGTGGTGCTGAGGATCGAACCCAGGCCGCACGCATGCCAGGCGAGCGCGCTACCGCTTGAGCCACATCCCCAGCCCCAGAAATTGTATTTAGAGACCACAGTCTGGACACAAGGAACACTTATACTATTCAGTTATCTATTATTTTTAAGGCTTTCAGTGTGCAGAGCTAGAATTTTTTTTTTTTAAAGGATAAAGTTTAGCATGAACTTGGGTACAGTGGCTTGTGCCTGCTTCCTCTATTGGGGAAGCTGAGGCAGGAACATTGCTTGAGCTCAGGAGTTTAGCAAGACCTCAGCAATTTAGCAAGACCCTGTCTCCAAATAAAAAATAAAAAGGGTTGGAATGTAGCTCAGTGGTAAAGCTCCTCTGGGTTTATTCCCCAGTAAGACACCCACTCACACGACCAGCCTGGGGTTACAGGTGTGTGCCACCATGCTCAGCCATGGTATCAGTTCTAATTCAAGAATGTCAGAGGTTTTCCTTTGTTTTTTTTTTTGTAATAAACTTATACAAATATAACTCGATTTATAATGCTACCACTGAGCCACAACCCCAGCCCCTGTTTGTGGTGCTGAGGATCGAACACAGTTCCTCACATGTGCTAGGCTTTACCACTGCGCTACAACTCTAGCCCCAAAACTTTTAAAATTTTGAGATAGGGGCTCACTACGTTGCCCAGGCTGTCCTCAAACTTGTAATCTTCTTGCCTTAGCCTTCCGAGAGTTGTCTGGAACCCAAGAGTGCTCTACCACTACTGCACTACATATTCTGTTCTTTTTTTTTGAGACAGGGTCTTGCTAAGTTGTCAAGGTTGATCTTAAATTTGTGATCCTCCCTAATGTCTCCCAAATAGCTGGGATTATAGGTGTGTGCCACCATGCTCAGCTGTGATACCATTTCTAATTCAAGAATGTCAGAGTTTTTCCTTTGTTTTTTTGTAATAAACTTATTGAACTCATTTATAATACTGTTTACTCGAAGTTTACAAGGCAGGGCTAGGGATGTAGCTTAGTGATAGCTCTCTAACTAGCCTACCATGTACAAAGCCCTGGGTTTAATCCCAATATAGAGAGGGAAAAAACATTCATTGGGATTTAACTGCATCCATTTATTTACATATTGCCCAGGGCTGTTTTTATGCTACACCACCTTAATTGAATAGTTAAGACAAGAGACACTGAGGTTGTAGCTCCGTGGTTGGGCGCTTGCCTGGAATGCACTGAGTTCAATCCTTAGCACCACATAAAAGAAATAAATAAAGATATTGTGTCCATCTACCAAAAAAAAAAAGACAATGAGGCGGCAAACTGCAAACCTGAAATATTTACTATTTGATTCCTTAAAAGCACTCTGGCAGGGCTGGGGTGTAGCTCAGTGGTAAAGTGCTTGCCTTGCATGTGTGAGGCACTGGGTTCGTTCCTCAGCACCACATGTAAATAAATAAAATAAAGGTTCATTGACAACTAACAAAATATTTTTTAAAAAAAGAAAAGAAAAGCACTCTGGCCAAGTGGCACATGCCTATAATCCCAGAGACTCCGGAGGCTAAGGCAGGAGGATGGCAAGTTTGAGACCAGCCTCTGTTTGAAAATAAATAAAAAGGGTTGGGGATATAGCTCAGGGATATAGTGGCCCTGGGTTCAGTCACCAAAAAACAAAACAAACACCTTCTGACTCAGAATGTGATGTTATGTCTCGTTTTTGTTTTTATAGCCAAATAGTATACCCACTGGGTGGATGTACCAGGGGTATTCAGCCACTCCCCTATTTGTGGACATTTGGGTTGTTTTTGTTCTTCTGCTATTACAAATATTAATACACATTCAAAATAAGGTTTTTATCAGAAACTCTCTGAAGATAATTGTGAGTTTTTCTCCCTCTTTCTTCCCCATCTTGAAGCATCTTGAGTGCAATAAAAGACTACTCTCAGTAGTGCTCCTGACCCTTTCTGCCCACTCACTAACAACCTTCTAGCCTTTCTAATATTTGGTGCCTAAATGATTTTACACTGTAGCTCAGGTTATCACAGTCTAGTCCAGAGAGGATAGAGTTGTCTAAGTCCTCTTCTAGGTTTCAGTTTCTTCTCAAACATGAAAGATAATTCATTTTCATCTTCAGAGTATCTGGCTAAATGTTTCTTCTTCTTTCTAGCTGAACTCCTTGCCAAAAAACAGCCATTAAAAACCAGTGAGGTTTACTCTGATGATGAGGAGGAGGAAGAGGATGACAAGTCCAGTGAAAAGTCAGATCGCTCATCCCGAACATCGTCATCTGATGAAGAAGAGGAGTAAGCTATTCACATTTTGGTTTAGTAGGCAGGATGGTTGGGTTCTTTGAAAAAAAGCTTTGTGTAGTTTTCAAAATCTTGTTTGGGCTGTGACTTGTTTGGTTCAGTACCCTGAATTGATGAACTGAGATTCCCTAGCACGTTAGCCCATTACTTTCTTCTGCCTCTGGCTCCTGCGCTGCACTACTAAACATTCCCCCTGGACCTAGCAGATGGGAGCTAACTTCGTGTCACCCTCAGATTGGCCTTAATCATTAGTTTCCTTCCTTTCTTCCTTCCCTCTTTCCATCCTTTGCTTAACCACTGAGTCATATCCCCTCAGTCCTTTTTATATTTTAGGTTGAGACACATCCTCACTAAGTTGCTGAGGCTAGCTTTGAACTTGAATCCTCCTGCATGCCTGGCTCATCAATTTTCTTTTCTGGAGTGGTATCTCATTCAAAACATTTTACAAGTCGGGCACAGTGGCGCATGCCTATAATCTCAGCATCTTAGGAGGCTGAGGCAAGAGGATTGCAAGTTCAAAGCTAGCCTCAGCAACTTAGTGAGGCTCTAGGTAACTTAGTGAGACCCTGTTTCAAAATAAAAAATTAAAAAAGGGCTGTGGCTCAGTGGTTAAGCAACCCTTAACCACTTTGGTACCAAAAAAAAAAAAAAAAAAAAGTTCACACTACTGGTTAGAAACAGGATTAACTATTTTTTTTTCTTTTTTTTTAAGAGAGAGAATTTTTTAATATTTATTTTTTAGTTTTCGGCAGACACAACATCTTTGTTTGTATGTGGTGCTGAGGATCCAACTCGGGCTGCACGCATGCCAGGCAAGCGTGCTACCGCTTGAGCCACATCCCCAGCCCGGATTAACTATTTTCTGATGTTTTATTTATTTCTCCTACTAGGTTAATCTTTGTATTTTAAGTTTTAAGAATTTGGTGTTTATTTATGTATCTTATTCTGTTTTTAGGCTGAATATTTTTCCCACTGCCACTTTGTTTCCTACAGGAAGGAAGAGATCCCTCCAAAATCACAACCAGTTTCCCTACCCGAAGAATTGAATAGAGTTCGATTATCGCGGCATAAGCTAGAACGTTGGTGTCATATGCCCTTCTTTGCTAAAACTGTCACAGGATGTTTTGTACGAATTGGCATTGGAAACCATAACAGCAAACCAGTTTACCGGGTTGGTATTTCTTTCCTTGGACAGTTGTCCTTGGTATTTATTTATTTGTTTGTTTGTTCATTCTTTTTTGTTTGTTTGAGATGGGCATCTCACCATGTCAGTGGCCTTAAACTTGCAATCCTTCCACCTCATCCTATTGAGTGCCTGTGATCTCAGGTGTGTACCACCATCCCAGATTTCCATATTTTAAACATAATGATACCCTCCTGGAGGTAGGAGATACTAAGCAAATCTATTTGCCGACATTTGACTGTGTATTTAGTCAGCTTTTCTTACAGTAACAAATACCTGAGATGATCAAATGAAAATTTTATTTTGGCTCACGTTTTATGAGTATCATAAACGTGATCGGGTAGTCAGTCCCATTGCTTTTGGGTCTCTTCTGAGGGAGCAACACATTATAGCGGTGCACATAAGGAGAGAAAAACCACTCATCTCATGGCCCATATGTGAAAGACAGAAAGGCAAAGACCAAGATCCTATAATGCCCTTTGAGAGCATGCCCCAGAGAACTAAAATCTCCCAGGAGGCCTCCCCTCTTAAAATTTTCATCACCCATCAGTAGTGCCAAGCTGGGCACTAAGCCTTTAACATGTGGGCCTTGAGAGACACCTAAGATCCAAACTGTAGTAGAATAGAAAGTAGATTCCATGAGATGCCCATAGAAGAGTGAAAATCTATAGTGACTGGAGATGTGATTCGCAAACCTGCTGCCAGGAAAAGTAATTGAAGCCCAAGAAACTCGTGGTTTTGGATTTAGAACAATTTTCTCTATGCTCCTTCAGTACAAAAGGAAAAAGGGAAACAGCTATGAAGTAGTTTTTGGAAATTACATAATATGTAAGATCTATTTATTCAAATAATAAATTACTAAAAAAAACTTCTAGGACCAGGGAAGTTAAAGAGAATATAAAAATAACTCCAACCTTATACAGGCTATTTGTATGTTCCAACACAGCCTCTATCATCTGAATGGCTAGAAGAACATAGCTATTTGGTTTTTCTCTTGTTTATTTTTGTTTTATTCAAGATTATCTTGTTTTAATGTGTTTATCTCCTAGAATGGGAGCCAGCAGCCATGCCATGTTCCAGAAAGCTGTACAACAGAAACTGACCTCCATGGTCTTCACATTTGGTTGATAAAGATTGATCTCTAAGCTGGGCCTAGTGATGCATGCCAATAATCCCAGTGACTCGGGAGGCTGTAGTAAGGAGGATCGCAAGTTTGAGGCCAGCCTCAGCAACTTAGAGAGACCCTTCCTAAAAAAAAAATTAAAAAGATGCTGGGTGTAGTGGGTTCATGCCTGTAATCCCAGCAGCTCTGAAGGTTGAGGCAGAAGAATTGCTAGTTTGAAACCAGCCTCGGCAACTTAGTGAGGCTCTAAGAAACTCAATGAGAGCCTGTCTCTAAATAAAATATAAAAAAGGGCTAGGGATGTGGCTTAGGGGTTGCATGCCACTGGGTTCAATCCCCAGCACCCCCCCAAAAAAAAAATTTAAAAGGATAGGGGATATACTCAGTAGTAAAGTATTCCTGAGTTCCACCCCAGTACAAAAAAATAAAGCAAGAAATTACCTCCAAGCCAGGTATAGGTGGTGTATACCTGACCTGTAATCCCTGCTGTTTTGAGAGGCTGAGGCAGGAGGATCACAAGTTCAAGGCCAATCTGGACAACTTAGTGACACCTTGTCTCAAAAAATAAAAAGGGCTTGGAATATAAGTCAATGGTAGAGCACTTGCCTAGCATGTCCAAGGCATGGTTTTAATATCTAATATCCAAACATTTGACCTGTACGTTGGGCTGGAATATAGGTCTTGGGGTCAATCCCTAGCACTACCTAAAAAAAAAAAAAAATTTGACCTCTAGAACTGGTAATGTCATACCTGTAGTCCCAGATATCTGGGAGGCTGAGGCAGAATCTTTTAAGCCCTGGAGTTCAAGACCAGCCTAAGCAACTCTCTCCAAAGGAGACTAAATTTATTATTTGTTTGTAGTTATTTTTAAATTTTTTCTTAGTTGTTGATGGGCCTTTATTTTATTTATTTTATTTTATATGCGGTGCTGAGAATCGAACCCAGTGCCTCACACATGCTAGGCAAGTGCTCCACCATTAAGCCACAACCCCAGCCCCTTATTATTATTTTTCAACTTCTGAAGTCCCAAGTACATCCCTTAATAAAGGTAGATTTAGTTTAGGAAAGCTAATGGGCCTCACCAGGCCAATTGTCTCTGCTCATGGAGCTTGCTTACCCTGGGCACAGGGGTCCCTGTGCTTTGCCATCTGAATTCCAAATTTGAGATAGAAACACAGAATACCTGACAGTTGTAGGCTACTCTCAGCACAGGGTTGCTTGTCTGTGTTCGGGTAGATAGAGTCAAAGGAAGAGTTATATAGAGAGCTCTGAAGAGTCTTCTTTTTGACTGGTGTCTCTATCCTTTCACTTAGGTTGCTGAGATCACAGGTGTTGTGGAAACTGCCAAAGTTTACCAGCTGGGTGGTACCAGAACAAACAAAGGGCTACAACTACGGTAAGAGGCACTGCTGTGGCAGCTTTGGTTCCCTCTTTAAACAGGCACTGCCTGTTGAGCTGTCATTGCCTCCAGTGTAATGTTTCCTGTTACTATGAATGCTTTTTATGTGGTCCCACAAGTTACCCTAAAGGAATTCATTCTATCTTTACCTATAGGGAAAGTCTCCAGATATTATTTTCTCCCAAGGTCCCAGCCTGGGCAATTTAGTAAGACACTGTGACAGCATAAAATCAAAAACAGTGGGTGGTGAGCACTTGCCTAACATGCACAAAGCCCAGGGTCCAATCCCCAGTACCACCAAAAAAAAAAAAAAAAAAAAAAAGGCTGGGGAGACAGGAATATGAAGTACTAGGACATACAGAAGAATGATTTTGAGTCATAAGAGAAAATGCCCAGCGAACACAGTCAAGAGGCTTGTTTCTGATCCTGGCTCTCTCACTTAACTAAATTCATCTTTGAAAAGTCAAGTTATCTTTCAGGACTTTGTTTCCTCTTCAGTAAACTGAACATGTCATTCACTCAACATTTGTGCTAGGTACAGTTCTGATCATCAGTTTAAAGGAAAGAACAAGATAGACATACACAAATCCCTGCCTCTTGGAACTAATATTTTTTGTTTGTTTTGGTACCAGGGATTGAACCCAGGGGTGCTTAACCACCAAGCCATACCCTTTTTTATATTTTATTAGAGACAGGGTCTTGCTGATTTGCTCAGGGCCTCATTAAGTTGCTGAGGCTAGGTTTGAACTTGCGATCCTCCTGTCTCAGCCTCCCAAGTTGCTGGAATTACAGGCATGCTCCACTGCACCCAGTGGACCCTAAGAATTCTAAAGACCCCATAGAAAGGAATAGAAGTAGTTTGCCAGGATCACACAGCAAAGAGCTGTGATGGACGTGGCTGCCCCTGGACGTATATTGGTCACCATGATCTCTCCGTTTCCCTCCCACATCCTCACTCCATTGTCTCCCCTAATTTGTTTTAAAAGAGCCATTTGGACTAGGAAGTGGCCATACAAACAGAATCAAATTCTAGATGATTTCAAAGGGTAGCCAGGATTGAGAACTGCAGAGATAGAAGGTACACAGAGGTAGTAGGATTGCTTTGCTGATCCTAGAGTCAACACACACTTTCTTGGAAATGCCGTCTCTCTTTTATGTAGGCATGGTAATGACCAACGAGTGTTCCGCCTAGAGTTTGTCTCAAACCAAGAATTTACTGAAAGTGAATTCATGAAGTGGAAAGAAGCGGTAAGTGTCTAGAGCTTCCCTAGCGGTTGTTTGCAAACGCTGAAAAGTCTCTTTCCCGAATCCTTTACTAATAACCTTTCTCATATTTTGGTCCAGATGTTCTCTGCTGGCATGCAGTTGCCCACTCTAGATGAAATCAATAAAAAGGAATTATCTATTAAAGAAGCTCTTAATTATAAATTCAACGATCAGGACATTGAAGAGGTAAGAAACCTTGGTACCCCAGAGCCTGGAGGTTTATCAAGTTCATCAGGGTTTAGAGATCATAATTTTATTTTCTTCCTATATCTTGATATTTTTAGGTATGCATGAAGATGAGGGAATACTAATACTGCTACCTTATTATTCATAGTTCATCGAGTTTTTCTCTGTATATTCTCATCTGCAGATTCGATTACGTAGACTCAATATATTTAGGGATCAGGGCTATATATTCTGCTAGGTTTGGTCCTTCTGGAAGTTTCTTTCTCCAAAATATTTTGGCAGAATTCTTTGATTTCTGTTCTCTTGGACAGTGGCTAGCCTTACAATACCAGGCCCTTGGGCTGCTGCTGTTCATTGGTGCATATTCCTTCAGACTGTCCCAGAAGAATCTCCGTGACCCTGGAAGCAGCATAGTATCCCTTGGAATGAACTCATTCTCTCTTGGGTGCATGACGCCGCTATAGGAAGAGCAGTCCCCTTTTAACTAGCTGCTTGCCTCCAAAATGGGCTCACTTAGCCTGTCTACAGAAATAGTTTAGGAATACCTCACTGTTGGTATCTCCTCTCTGGTACAGATTGTTAAAGAGAAAGAAAGGTTCAGAAAAGCTCCACCCAACTATGCTATGAAGAAGACTCAGCTGCTAAAGGAAAAGGTAAGGACATGTATTCGAGCCTCTTTGCCCATCCTGTAAGGAGATATGGAAATCAAACTACTAGTATATCTTCTGCTAAGTTAATGATAGCAGAATTGGGACAAAACTCTGAGCTCAGTTATAAGCAACACAGTGTATTCTTGATGTCTTTGTGAAATTCCTTGGCCATTTTCCTGTCTATAAATTGAAATTGTTCCATTCTTGTTACTTTCTAGTCCTTTTACTTTCATGTGTAGTAAAATAGACCCCCCCTACACCAAAGGTAGGTGTGGTGTTGCATACTTGTAATCCCAGTGACTCAGGAGGCTGAGATATGGAGGATTATAAATTCAGGTCAGTCTCAGCAACCTAGTGAGACCTCCATCTCAAAATTTTAAAAAGGGGGATGTAGTAAAGCACATCTGAGTTCATTCCACAATAGCAAGAACAAAACAAAAAAAGACCTGTTAAGACCTACTATTCCTCACTGGGTCTAAACAGACAACTGATATTATCAAGCCCGATTATTGTAGGTGGTTTTCCATTCTTCAAATCCTGATGGGGTGAGCCTTGTTATGATAGTTTAGCCATGTGGACCTGGGTTTTACATATTGCTGCCACTAGGGGGCCATAGCCAGGTAGCTATATGGCAGTGTACTTTAAGAAAAATTACACATTTTGTGTTTGTAAAGTATCTCTTCACTGTTCTTTCACATCTCTTGTCATTTGTTCATCATAAATTAATAAACTGCATATATTATTAGGCTGTATATCAAGAATCCCCTTCCAGCAATCATAGCCAAGAGCTTACATGCTTCTCTGTGTGCAGGCCATGGCTGAAGACCTGGGAGATCAGGACAAGGCAAAACAAATCCAAGACCAGCTGAATGAGTTGGAGGAGCGAGCCGAGGCCCTGGACCGCCAGCGGACCAAGAACATATCTGCTATCAGGTGTGTTAACTGAGCCTATTTTGGTTGGGCCCCTATCCATGGTCTGAAGACCTTGGCCAAAATTATTGGGCAAGCCTGTGGCCTTGTACACACTGTGCTACACTGACTCTCCAGATCTCTGGGGTCAGGGCTCCGAGACTACATCCCTCTTATGGTCCACTGACTCATCTCTTACTCATCCCATAGTTATATCAACCAGCGGAACAGGGAGTGGAACATTGTGGAGTCTGAGAAGGCCCTTGTGGTGAGTAAGACAACTTTATCTGAATCATTGAAAAAATTTAAATAGAATGATATGAAGTCTTCCTACATGTTGCTCAAGTCTATCTTTTAAATCACTGAAATAACACATATACTTAGCATACACTAATTCTCTGTGTACATTCACCCATGTAATTTATTAATTTATAATGAAAAACAGCAGTCTTCTACTCTGCTTTACCCCTTTCTGCCCTTAGACTACTCCACAGACATTCATTCTTACCAGTTTCTGATTTTTGGTTGTTGCCCTGATAGCTGCTCTGGTGTTCTTAAAGGGAAAGGATAATAACTTCCAGGTTGTTGTTCCCCTCCCCCACCCCCTGCACCCCTTGCAAAGAGATTATTTATAAGCAAGCTTATGATGAATGAGAGGATGGGGAAAGGAGGTATGGTTCTCTAATACATGTTCTCTGTTTTAGGCTGAAAGTCACAACATGAAAAACCAACAGATGGATCCCTTTACCAGGCGGCAATGCAAACCTACCATCGTCTCTAATGTGAGTGCCTAAAGAGGACATTTTTAGTCAGGACCTAGATTCTAGGACATAAAATGAATTCCATTAGGAAATTAATAAAGAAGTTAAAAATAATGTTTTCCTAGCTGGGATTTGCTTGCCTGCTTCAAGTTCTTGAGTCCAGAAACTTCCTTTTTTATCTTGCTATAGGTCACACAGGTAGTGAAAACCTGACATGGATTCATAAAAACCCTGTGACTAACCCCTGTGTACCAGGGTGGGTTTATAGTGCAGTGCAGTCCCTAAAGTAACTTATTCAAAGTGCTTGGGACCAAAAGTGTTTCAAAGTTTGGATTGGTGGGGGAGGTATATTTGAATATTTACATAACTTGGGGATATGACCCAAGTCTACATGTGAAATTCATTTATATTTCATATGTCCTACACATCACCAGAAGGTAATTTTGTATCATATTTTTAGTGTGCCTATGTTTTGACTACAACCTGTCACATGAGGTCAAGTGTGGAATTTTCCACTTATGGCACCCGGTTGGTGCACAAAAAGTTTTGGATATTTGAGCACTTTGGATTTCAAGTTTTCATATTGATAATGTGTTACTCAGGTGTGGATATGGATTAGTTTTTGTTTGGTTTTTCAGTCCTGGGGATTGAACCCAGAGCCTTCGTATGCTAGGCAAGCACTCTACCACTGTGCTATATCTCCATAAGTGTAGTTTTAAAAGCTTTTAATTTCCCTTCTTTTGCTGCCTTGAGGAAAACTCCACTGAGCTACTGATGAGTCTGCTGTGGTACTTATGATATTATTGGTAGTAGGTAGAAAGAATCTGGCAATAAGACTCTGAATGTTAAAGTCTCTAAAAATAACTTATTTTTTTTCTCAGTCCAGAGACCCGGCTGTTCAAGCTGCCATTTTGGCCCAGCTAAATGCAAAGTATGGTTCTGGAGTGTTACCAGATGCTCCAAAGGAAATGAGCAAGGCAAGTGCAGTACTAACTACCCTGTGGCTGCAGAGCTAGGCTGTTGGCTGGAACCCTGAGTGAGCACCTTACCTGGTTTGGGCTTGATTTTTCCCACAGGAGAACATGGAGTCCCACTTACATTGCTTTCTCTATTATAGTTTTTTATAATCAGCAAAACTTAATTTTGATCAAACAAGCTAAACTCTAAACTCAGCACCATTACTTAACTAGAGTTGAAGCCACTGTGTCTTTGGGCCACTGATTTGTAGATCTCTGCGGCACATTTAGGGAGTATTTTATATACCCTACCTACTTTGGAGGATAATTAGGAGAAGCAGTTGACATGTTGTAAGGATCAGATGGTTATATAAGTGAAAACAAAAATGGGAAACTGAGAAAAACCTCCCATTTACAAAAAATTTTCTACCCAATTTTGAATCTTGGGTAGACTGTCCTAGGAATTCCTGAAATCTGGGGTGAGAAGATGGCCTATTGTCTTAAGCCCACCCTTCCTTCTCACATACCACAGATATGAGTCTTCCTTTTTGCTTTGAAGCTTACAAATATCTGTACAATTGAGTGACAAGTCAGGACTTCAGAAACAAGATAAAGGCAATCTTTTTGAAGGGAAGTTGCAGGCAATACTTTCCCGGCACCTGTCAAAAACAAGACAGACAAGCAGACCTATATACATAAGCTAGGCGTATGGACATTGTAAGCTTCAGAAAAGAAAGCTCTTATCTATGGTCTCTCCTGTCTTCCCTCTTTGAGAATCAGAAAAGGACTTTAGAGGAAAATATAATGAACTTAAATAAGAGCTTTGGCCATTAGTGGCTGCTGCTTCTTAAAATCTTCTTATACTTATGCTCTTTATAATTCGTTTTCCTCTTCTTATTCCAGGGTCAGGGAAAGGATAAAGATTTGAATTCTAAGTCAGCCAGTGACCTCTCAGAAGACTTGTTCAAAGTGCACGATTTTGATGTGAAGATTGATTTACAGGTTCCCAGCTCAGGTATGTGAGGGTGGGGAAGTACTGATGACTGATGACTATATGGATCCACAGCTCTCTTGGCCTGTAAGGAGACTTTAATGAAAAAATGGAGAGGCAGACATGGTGTGGTACAGCAGCTCTGGAGGCTGAGTCAGGAGGATCATGAATTCAAAGCCAGCCTCAGCAACTTAAGGAGACCCTCTCTCTAATAAAATACCAAAAAGGGACTAGGGATGTGGTTTAGTTGTTAAGTGCCCCTGGGTTCAATTCCCAGTACCAAAAAAAAAGTAAACTGAAGAAATGGGGATTGTATCTGTAGAGGCCAGGTCAGACTGGCTGCAGTTACATTTGACTACAGTCTGCAGTCAGTAAGGCTATCTGAAGGAATGAAGCACAAGACTAAAAGACTTTGTAGGTACTTCACATGCCAATTTGTTCTTTCCCACAGAGTCAAAGGCTTTGGCCATCACCTCCAAGGCTCCTCCAGCCAAGGATGGGGCTCCAAGGAGATCTCTGAACTTGGAGGACTACAAAAAACGACGGGGGCTTATTTGAGAGTATCCAGCCTGCTGCTTCTGACCCTGCATGCCCATCAGTGTCCTGCCTTTCCTCTTTTCCTTTGATTTGCCCTCTTTGGGCTGGAGCAGCAGTAGAACTGGGAAGAGACTCTAAACTGCCAGTCATCTGTAATATAAACCATTTGCTGTATAGACCTCCCTTGTCTGCACCATCTCCCACCAAACCCCTGGGCCCCACCCATTATGGATCTGGGCTCAGTTGGGCTTTTTCCATGTCTTTAGATTTGTGTTTGCCTTATTTTTTTTTTTTTTCTTTTTTTAACCAGCACAGTTCATTGGCCACTCTACACACATTCAGTATTACCATGGAGCTGGGATTCCTGCTGGAGCCCCTGGTGGCGATAGCAGCAGCACTGGGCAGTCTTCTCTCCAAGACTGCCTTGGACCCAACCATTGAACATTTGGCACCTGACCTTTGTGGAGGGAGCAGGGATTGGGCACCTGCAGTCCTCCTTACTCTCTCATCTTTCTCTTCTTCCCGTCTCTGTGAAGAAGGGTTTTCAAAAACAATTTAGTTTCCAAAAAGTGTACATTTGTGGGGAGGGAGGGGGGTCTAATTTGAGAGAGAGAGAGAGAGAGAGAGAGAGAGAGAGAGAGAGAGTGTGTGTGTGTGTGTGTGTGTGTGTATGTATGTGTGTATGTGTATGTAAGTGTGGGTTTTTTTATCATTTTTTAAAAACGCAGTACTCTTTGTATCAGTCTGTCATTGGTCTATAGCTGTTTCAGATTTTTTTCAGCTGTACTTGAGCATCTGAAACTGCAAGAAAGAAACTCATTAAATGTGATTCTTCTTATTAAACAGACCTGACTGCTGTAGCTGTGTAACTTTCCCTACCCTCTCTTCCTCCATCACCTCCCCATCTTCAAGAAAACTCCCTAGTTTAGCTCCTTGCCTTATAGGCTGTGTCCTGGCAGGCAGGAGGGAAGCCTGAGGCAGGTACCAGGAGGGCAAAAAGTGTCTTGCTCATCCCATGGCACAGCCTACAGCTTCTTGGCTGAACATAGAGTGTGTCTTGTTCCCACCCAGTGTACCTGTGTCTTCCTAGTGATTCTGTTTTGATGTTTTGGCAAGAATAACATTTGTTTTGTTTTTTAAAAGAAATTATTCAACATGAATGTGGAGAGCAAACAATAAGATTTAGATTGAAAATGTTACCAGCATGTGCAGTTGTGTGTGTGTATACATATATATATGGTAAGCATATATATTGTTGTGCAGCTAGGGTGAAGCCAGCAAAGAGGTGTGTATGTCTTATGAAATGTTTGAAAAGAGATAAGCTGACTGCTTGATAATCATTCTCAGGTGTAAAGCTCCAAGTGTAAATAAAAGTGGCATTTAACAAATCTTTTCAGAACAAAGTACAGCTGACTATATATACCAAGAACTAAGCTAAAGAAACAGCTGAGAGCTGCTGATTTCCACAAAAGGGAGAGGAATCTAGAAGCTCTACTCTGTACTTCTTCACTCAATTTTTGTATAAGGAAGGGGATGATGGGAAATCACAGAGTTGTTTTGAAACAAGAATGAACTTGGTAACTCTTCTGGGTTTGGTAGAGCCTCAGTGTTGCTTTAACTTAGTTTACATATTTTTTAAAAAATCGGCAATGGGTGGTTTTAAAGTATTGTGACTGTGTAAAATTGGTAAATGACTGTAACACAGCTATATGGTAGCTGTGACAGTTCAGTTGGGCAAAGGAGTGGTGATGGACTCATTAAAATCATATATACTTGAATAGTCCATTGACCGAAACTCTTTATAGACTGTTGTGTAAATGTGGAATCACAGACTGTTAAACATTGCCTGGACTCTAGCAGAGTCCTGGAGCTGCTGGGACCTCTCCTATCATGTCAAACTTGGACTTTTTCTTTCTGGTTTTAAAAGACATAAAATCATAGAATCCATATAATTTGCTGGAGTCATTCTGATCCACCATGTAGATCTGTATTTAGTATCATTTGGATTTGGAGAAGTGTCGATTTACATTATGGCTGTGTAATAAAATTTTTATTAAAACTGCATCACACTGTAGCACTTTGCCACTACCTCCCCACCTGCAGCTGCTGAAACCTTCATTCGGAGATGCCAAAGCACAGAGCAGGGAGAAAAGCCAACCAAACCAAAGAAGACTGAAAGTTAACCTACCACCTGAGTAGCCTACCTGATAATTGGGATCAAGACTGAGGATTTGGCCGCAGTCCCAGCTGAGGCAGAGCCTCTGAGTCACAATCTTGGCCAGGCCTAAGACGGGCTTTGTCCCACCGGCTGGGCTTCTTTATGGGTCACAGTATTTCTTATGCCAGGGAACTGCCTCAGTGGCCCCCTCCACCACTCCCATCCCCAACATGGTTTTGATGTTGAAGAGTGCAGCACCCAAGTCTGTTTTATACATTTTTCAGTTCCTTCCAGGAAGTGAGAAGGTCAATGTCCATACGCCTAGTTCATGCATATAGGTCTGTCTTGTTTTTGACAGGTGCAGGGAAAGTATTGCCTGCAACTTCCCTTCAAAAAGATTGCCTTTGTTTTGCTTCTGAGAAGTCCTGACTTGTCATCAGTTGTACAGATATTTGTAAATAAACTTGATGCCATTTTAACAAGGGGATCAGACTTAGTCCAAGGCTTGCATCCTAAGTGGCACCTCAAAGTTCTTAAGAAAGCCTCTCCTGCCCTTTTTCTTCCCCTTCTCGTAGCACTGCACCCCCAAAAGTGAAAGTGGCTGTTGACAACTTAAGCAGCCTGGTTCTCCAGAAGGCCAAGTTGCCTAGACCCAGGGGGGCCTGCAGTTTCCCTGGCTTACTTCTAATCTTGGTAAACAACAACAACAAACAGCAGTCTTAACTGGGACAGGCACCTAACAGGATGCCTAACCCTAGTGAGAACTGGCCCTAACAGATGTCATTTGGCTTAGGCAGTTCCTGTGCTGTTTTCTGCCTCTGGTATGTGTGAAGCAGGGTTTCAGCGGCTGTGAGTGTGTTCATGAAGGAAACAGTTGATATCCTCTGGCCTGACCCAAGGAAGGAGATTTGTAAGGGGTTCCCACTACCTGAAATTATGTCTGAAACCCCTATTGGGCCATATTTAACTAGAAGGCAAGAAGATCCCAGACCTTTAACTCCCTATGGTAGAAACCAGATCCAAGGCTGCCTCTGATGTTGAAGAAATAGTCCCCAGGATTTAGCCAGCAAGTGCATCCACTGGGGTTTCCTCAGACTTCTTGTCCTCCACATGCTCTTCTTAGGGTTCTGGGTTCTATGTGGCAGCCACTTGCTGTCTATCACTGAAAAACAAAAATAAGCACCTCCAGGGCTGGGGATATAGCTCAGTTGGTAAAGTGCTTGCCTTGCATGCATATGGCCCTGGGTTCAATCCCCAGCACCACAAAAAAAATAAATAAAAAATAAGCACCTCAAGTGCAGGTGGAGGGAGGGAAGAGGAGTGGTAGGGCGATCAACATCTTCCAGCTTCTTCCAGGAGAGACCATTCCTCAGGTAAACATGGGTTGACTGTGGACTAGCAGCTCTAAGGAGCCAGGAAGCCACTGGCCTCAGCTTAGATTTGTTTGTTGCATTATTCCCTGGACCACTTGGGGGTCCTTTGGTCTGTGTTTAGGGGCTGGAAGGAATAACTGTAAACAGGACCCACCACAGCCTGCCCTTTTTTTTTTTTTTTAAGCAATTGGTATTGAATCCAAGGACACTCTACCACTGAGCTACATCCTTAGCCCTTTTTATTTTTTATTTGAGACAATTTCTCTCTAAACTGCCTAGGCTGACTTCCAGCTTGCAATCCTTTTGCCTTAGCCTCCTAAGTTATTGAAATTTCAGATGTGCACCACCATACCCAGAAGAGTCTGCCTTTTCTGTAAGGTTGCCCAGGCCAGTCCCAGTGCATGGTGAGGGGAACCTCCGAATGCAATTTATTGGCCCCCAGTAGGGCATAGCTACTAAAGCACAGGCACATCTAGAGCGTCCAGTCTATGCTCCAGCTCTGTGTGTGAGCACCAAGAGCCATAAGGGAGCCCAAATTGATGCAGGGTTCATAGGACTGAGCTAGTTAATTGCTCTGAGACACAAGTTCTTTGTCTTTAAAAAACAACCTACCAAGCCAGACACGATGGCACATAAATAAAAGAGGCATTTAACAATTTGGGAGGCTGAGGCAGAAAAATTGCAAATTCGAGGCCAGCCTCAGCAATTTAGTAAAGCCCTAATCTCAAAAAAGAGCTGTGGATGTTAACTCAGTGGCAAAGGGCTCCTGGATTGTTCCCAGGACCAAAAGAAAAAAACTCTGATTGATATTAAATATTATGTGTTCCTATCCCCAGTAATTCAAGAAGCAGAAGATGCTGGGTCCTGGAGGAGAGAAGGTCAGGGGAGAGTTAACTCTGGCAGTGCTCCCAGGAGTGGGGATGGTGACTGGGGATGCCAGTTGGTCTCAAGGGGTGGGCAGAAGTTGCAGAAGAACATCCTTGGCATAGGACAGATTGCAAGAGCCTTCCAGAGGTTCTCACCAAGGGAACCAAGAAACTCCACCTCCAGGTTGGAGTCCCAATTATTAGACACTGAATCTGGCATGGGGAACCTACCAGAGTAGTCTACTGCTCCTCCTGCCGTTATTGAAGGTATTCGTTCCAGCCCTGCAACACACACTCTAAAAGGACTCACATCCCCACCACTACCAAAAGTAATTAAACCCAAACCAGAAAAGTATAAGTCCAATAAAGTTCTGATCCTTCCCTTGATACCTTCTTCAAAATATCAGATTCTCCCCCCAACCCTTATGTAGCAGTGGATGGCCCTGTTTTGCTAAGGGCATGCGGACATCGAATAGTGCTCGGCCACACTCATTCACCTAGCCTGGAATGTGCGGGTTTATCTCCGTTGATTTTTTTTTTTTTTTTTGGGGGGGGGGGGGGCAGAGTATTGGAGATTTAACC